>NW_026596109.1:1999347-2121753 GCF_907164565.1 Psammomys obesus
TGTGTGTGTGTGTGTGTGTGTGTGTGTGTGTGTGTGTGTGTGTGTGTTGCTAGGCAAATGCTCTACGACTGTGCTTACATACCTGTTCCCTTGCTCTGCGTCTTAACTGTTTGTTATTGCTATAGACATATCGCCATAGGCTAAGTTACGGAGAAAAAAAGACTTTCTTCTTTTTCTTTTTCCTCCTCCTCCTTCTTTTTTGCCACCACCTCCCACCAAGAAATTTATATTGACTCATGGTTCCAGGTCCTGGTGGTGACCTTGTTGCCAGTGTCTAGAGGTGGCTCAGGACCTCAGCAAGTGAAAAATGGGGAATGCTTGAAAGATCTAGCCAAACTGGACTGTAGAGATTCTCAAAAGCCCAGCTTTTGAGAAAGGCTTTTGTTTGTCAGTCCCATGTATGGATTAATGGATTCACAAGAGCACAGCCCCTCATTCCCTATTGAAAGTCTCATCTAGGCCAGTATTTTGCTTCTTCATAATAGGGTTTAAATTTTGTCATAGTATTAAATAAGACAACCATTGTACCATTTGGTTGGACTCAGGAGATCGCTGGTGTATGATGTTCCAGTCTATAGGGAAATCATATGTATCTCCTCACTCTATGTATTGGGTATGCCTAGACCCAGATTGCCTCCTGCACGGTAGGTGGAATCAGTATAGTATTTGAGAACATGTTGATTCAAGTTGTAGCCTTTCTGTGTTATTCAGACTCAAGGTGGACCAGCCTGTAGGATCAGGCCTCACAGGAGCACCATGCTTTATTCCTTAGTCTGACATTCATTAGACACTGGTAACAAATGAACTGTGGCCACAGCATAAAGTGAGGAATGTCTTCCCGGCCAGATTTCAGACATATGTGGGCCTTAGAAAACCTACTTTAATTTTTTGCTGCAATGCTTTTGACATCTGAGGGTGTTTAGCATAGTGCGTGTAACAGACCATCAGTGTTTCATCTTCCATATACTCGGTGCAACACCAACTCACCGTAGATAAATGAGAGGGTTTCCCCGAACAACCTGCAATTCTTGCATGGATGGCATCCTAAATCCATTCCAACCTGCCAGCGATCTACATAGAGATAGCATCAGCCCCACTGCTCTAAGTCACATCTTCCTGACCCTTCACTTCAAGTGTCACTCACGGGCCCCAGGCTGTGACCTGTACCTAGGACTGCCCAGCATTTAAGTTTCTGATACTGCCGTTTCTCAGGTTGTTTCTTAAAACATCTCCCAGAATATGGGGAAACAGTTCACCCAGCGTCCACCCACCTATGCATTCTAGAGAACACTGCAGAAGACACACATGCACAGCACAATGGAAGAGACAGGATGCCAATAGGACATTCAGGTAGAGCTTCCATCCTGGCTGTAGTTGTGCTTCCTTCCAGGTACTCTCACATGGTCAACGACTCAGAAACTCCCAATCCTGTGGTTCAGGGATGGGTTTTGTGTAACTGTATTTGAGATAGAACCAGGTTTGGCTCAGATTCCTGAGACTCAAGCGGTCCTTCTACCCTAAGCTCTCAGGTACTATGAATGTTGAGCTCACCAGTTCATGGAATTTTTGTAATGGTCGTACACTCAGTCTCTAGCCCTTTGTTCTTCCCAAATCATGGGGAATGGGGTTTTAATTTAACTTTTATTCATGGCTTTGTTTTGCCACATCCGGGGCTGCAGAGAGGCTCGGTAGTTCTAAACACTGGTTGCTCTTCCATTTTGACTTCCCAGAACATATGTAGTGGCTCATAACTGTCTGTAACTCTGACATCCTCGTCTGGCCCCAATAGGCACATATGTGGTATACAGACAGACATGTAGGCAAGACATTTGTACACATAAAATAAAAAGAGTAACTTTAGTAGAGCACAGGTATGGCTCAGTGGTGGAGCACTTATGCGCATGCTCAAGACCCTTGATTCCATCCCTCATTTGAATAAAAAATTAGGATTCGCAGTCAGAGATCAGATGTTAGAACAAAAGATGAACCTAGCAAGCACACTGATCAACTAGAAAATTACAGAAGGATTGCCTTTGTTTCAAAACTAAGGATAGAGACCAAATCTGAGTGTTTTATGATGTCATCACACATGACATATCAAAGAGTTACCTGGTAATTGATCCTATTTCCTCCTTCATGCACAGAAACTTCAGGTGTATGCCAGGCACCTGACAGAAACAACAGTAGCATTTACCTTATACTCCTGCTTTTGTTTCCTCTAGCCCCTGACCCTGGTCCTTTTGTTGTATCCAGCTGCATAATTTGGTTACAGACAAAGGGACCAAGTAATTTCAAAAGTAGTCATGTCAGCTCCCTTTTACCTTCCCCAAAGATGCTTCACTTTCTACAAAGTGACAGCAAATAAAAATATGTTGAGACACAGATTTTATTGTCATATGCCATTTCTCAGTCTCAGCTTTTTTAAATTATTTAGCAGATATCTTCCTGAAACATCTAAAAGTAAGTCCAAAATACATATATTTATTTTATGGACTTTCCCTCAGTTGAATAAAATTCCCTGTGTCTTGATCATTTTGAGAGATCCACCATTTCCCCCTTATGGCTTCTCATTATTACTTCATCACTGGTCTTATCATTAAATAGTACTGCTCTGCTCAAAGCGTCTGTGGCATTGCTTGCAGCAGGCCCTTAAATGAGACTGTTCCTGAGCAGCAACTGCACGAACGGGGTCCTGTTTTCACAGATCTAGCAGTACATCAGCTGGACAGCATCAACCTCGGGGCAGCCCTTTCTTTGGTGAAGTTAATGACGGGATGATGTACGCTAGGTTTTGCCACCGTCTCTGGCATGCTTTAGCTGATAGCATCAGAACTGTCATTTTTGTGTGTTTTTGTCTCTGTAGTTTGTTTATATTGATGCTAGTGTCTCTGAAGTCATGGCAGAGCAAAGTGTGGCAACTAAGCAAGCATCCAGATCCTGTGCACTTATACTTATAGTCCATCTGCTAACAGTTTTGACTTTGGTTCAAGGGTGACAGAAAATAAATTCATGTGGGAAAATATTCCCTGGTTTCTTTCTATTGCTCAGGGGAAAATGCACTCATTTTTCTTTAATGCGTGAGGAGTTGGAATGTGCTCGCTAGCTGAGAATGGGAAATCGATTGAATGATGTATACCAGGAAAGCTAAAAGCCAGCATGACCGTGGACATTGCAAAGCGTTAGATGGTTGGGAACACTGCATTGTGCAAATGGCCTTTTAAGAAAAGGAGCAAAATTTGGTTATTTGCTAACTCTCACACCAAATACGCTTATTTTTATGGCCTCAACCCTGAGTTTGGTACAGGTATGTATCTGGCTTATTTTCATAGTTCTACTACTTGCTCATATTCTCATCATTACTTTGCCATGACTGTTATAGTGCTCCTTTGCTCACAGCCACCTATAACTTATAGTTAATTCACTTGCTTAAGACTCTGAAGTTAAGCTAAGAAGTGGAGGAATTATCAAAAACATATCATTTTTTTTTAAAGTTGGAAACCCTGCTTTTCTCCCAGAGCCCTGTATGTGACTGATCTGGGGCCCATGGTCACTGTAGCATTGTTGGTGTGCAATTGCATTGTTGTGCATAGTCAGTGAATTCTGTGGATCAATGGCACAATTCATGTGTGAAAGAACTTCTGTTAGGCTCCCAGAAGACAGAACGATTAAATCTCAGCTCCTTTACCCTTCCTTTCAATTCTAATCTGGGGGTTACTGAATTAATTTCAAAATGCATTAGCATATAATTACCATGTACACAGAATGAGCCGTACGCTAGAGCACTGGCTTTCCCAGAGCAATTAGACCCCAGAAATGTGCAGGCTGGGCTGGGCCATAGCGCTGTCATCTGAATGCAGGATTTATTTATAGCCCTGCCCATAGCGCAAGTGTGCCAAGACAGGGCCAGCAGGCCATACAGGTCGTCTGAGTGCTCTGTCGGGAGGAACAGAGGGGTCCAGGTAGGCTGCTCTGTGGCACTGTGCAGGCATGAGGTGTCTCCTTGGATCCAGGCACCTACAGGATAGCCTAACCATCCTGTCCAGTACGTGCCCAGTGGAAAAGAAAAGTGTGGGTGCCTCCCATTCCTTCCACAGACAGAGACAAAGCTAGGGGTAAACGCAGACCTTGTCTCACGATACTGTCTTCACAAGGAACAGCAAAGCACAAACCTGTGGCCACAGAAGGGACATCATGGGCCCAGGTGCCTCCCCCTGCTTCATGCAGTCTTCTCTCACTTTCCGCGCTTTCCTCCGCTCCCTCTGCTCAGTGCCAGCGAAGTATATCTGAAATATTTTGGAAAGCTTAGATGTGATCTGGAAGCTTGTAAGTGAACCACTAAATCTTGTGCACCCATAGGATAGAATATGTTCATTTACACTCAGGAGCCATGTCTGCTAGACTACCACACCCAAGTCTATTTGATACCAAGTGTATTTATCAAGTATTTTAGTGAAATAACTTTGCCGTAAAGTGCTTCGTGTACTAAAACCTCCTGGTATAGAAACAGTAGTCTGAGTCATAGAAAGAGAAAGGATTTTGAAATTGAAATAAAACTGTTTTTTTCTATTATTTTCTGACAGAATACTTAATATCTAGTCATGCAGAATTGATTGACCAAGTGTTTGGATTTTCTGTTTTGTTTTTAGTGTGGCAGTGACTTTGAAAGTGTCACAGCATAAGAGCTTTGACAATTTTTATATGAATATATTGCATATTAAAGCTGTATTTGGCTAAGTGTGGTGGCACATGTCTTTAATCCCAGCACTCAGGAAGCAGAGGTAGGCAGATCTCTATTAGTACAAGGCCAACCTTATAAAGTTGGCCTTATAAAGGCCAACTCACTATAAAGTGAGTTCCAGGTCAGCCAGGATTGTAAAATGAGACCCTGTCTCAACAAACAAACAGCTATATTTGATTTATTATCTGAAAGCGATTTAAAAATGGATTGCCCAAACCTGACACAAGTAAGTACTGTGAAAGCAGAACCTAAATACGACCTTCACACACACCAAGGTAAGGTCACCCCATTTTGTGATCCATCAAATTATCTGTTTGTAGCCTGAAAAGTTGACAGTGGGTAGGGTGATGGCTTTTGAGTGAGGAGTAAGCCTCACGCACAGAGCACAGAGCCCTGGACACCATAGCATTGTGAGCTATAGCTCTGTGAATTTGCTGGCCATTTCCTGACATGATCAACGGTGGATCCCTGAGTATGAAGGACTTGTTATAAAGGGGTCAAGAAATGGGCTCTGGTTCTCACCATTTACCAGCAAATTTCATGATTTCCTTTTTTTTTTTTTTATCACTGAGTAATATTCCATTGTGTAGATGTACCACAATTTCTGTATCCATTCCTCAACTAAGCGGCGTCTGGGTTGTTTCGAGCTTCTGGCTATTACAGATAAAGCTGCTACAAACATGGTTGAGCAGATGTCCTTGTTGTATACTTGAGCAGCATTTGGATATATGCCTAGGAGTGGTATAGCTGGATCTTGAGAAAACGCCAGATTGATTTCCAAAGTGGTTGTATAAGTTTGCATTTCCACCAGCAGTGGAGGAGGGTTCCCCTTTCTCTACATCCTCTCCAGCATGTGTTATCACTTGAGTTATTCATCTTAGCCATTCTGATGGGTGTAAGGTGAAATCTTAGGGTTGTTTTGATTTGCATTTTCCTGATGACTAAGGGCGTAGACCATTTCTTTAAGTGTTTCTCTGCCATTCAATATTCCTCTATTGAGAATTCTCTGTTTAGCTCTGTACTCCATTTTTTAATTGGATTACTTGATTTGTTGCTGTTTAACTTCTTGAGTTCTTTATATTTACTGGATATTAGCCCCTCTGTCAGATATAGAGTTAGTGAAGATCCTTTTCCAATCTGTAGGCTGTCGTTTTGTTCTGACCACAATGTCTTTTGCTTTACAGAAGCTTTTCAGTTTCATGAGGTCCCATTTATTGATTGTTGCTCTTAGAGCCTGTGCTGTTGGTGTTCTGTTCAGGAAGTTGTCTCCTGTGCCAATGAGTTCAAGGCTCTTACCCACTTCTTCTAACAGGTTTAGTGTGTCTGGGCACAGGGGTCTTTTCTGAAACCGATACTCCAGCCAAGGACCACTCATGGTGCTGGCCTGGAAGCCCTGCTTAGAGGTAGCCTATGGCAGTTCAGTATCCAAGTGGGTTCCATAGTAATGGGAACAGGGACTGTCTCTGACAGGAACTGATTGGCCTGCTCTTTGATCACCTCCCTCTGAGGGGGGAGCAGCCTTACCAGGCCACAGAGGAAGACAATGCAGCCACTCCTGATGAGACCTGATAGACTAGGATCAGAGGGAAAGGGAGGAGGACCTCCGTTATCAGTGGACTGGGAGAGGGACAGGGGTGGGAAAGAAGGAGAATGGGATTGGGAGGGGAGAACGGAGGGAGGTACAGGGGGGATACAAAGTGAATAAACTGTAATTAATCAAAATAAAAGTAACTAATAAAAAAAGAAAATCAGGAAGAAAAAAAAAGAAATGGGCTCTGTTGGGGGAGCTGTGCAAATACTCAGTGTTGCTACCTACCAGACTTGCTTGCTTTTTACATGCATCTTGTCTTTCAGTTCACAGCAACCTTAGAGAGTTAAGAACACTTTCAGCCCCCAGGCAAGGGAACTGGGGCAGGAATGGGCAGGATTAGCAAGCTTTTTTGAGTCTTAAATTTGGGGTTTACATAGTTCTGGATTAAATTCTTATAATTTGGGGGGTGGTTTGTTGTAGTTTCAATGTGAAGTGTCCCTCGTTGGTTCACTTATTTAAACAATTGGTCCCCAGCTAGTAGCATGATTTGGGAAGGTTGTAGAATGGTTAAGAAGTACAGTCTCATCTGGGCATGGTAGTGCACACCTTTAATCCCAGCACTTGGGAGGCAGAGGCAGGTGGATCTCTGAGTTTGAGTTCAGCTTGTTTTACGTAGAATGTTCCAGGACAGCCAAGGCTACATGGAGAGACCTTGTCTTAAAAAAATAAAATAAAAGTAGACCCTCTTTGAAAGAAGTGAGTCACTGGGTTGGGCCTTGAGGCTTTATAGCCTGGCCTCTTTCTGAGTGTGAGTGTCTCCTACTACCATACCTTCCCCCAGAATAAACCCTGTCAGCCAGAATAAACCCTTTCTCCTTTAAGCTGCTTTTTTTCAGAGTATTTTTTCGTATGTCAGTATTTTCCATAACAATGAGAAAAGTAATGTAGCAGGTGTACATAAATGCAGAATAGGCTCTGCATTTAACAGGTTCTGCAATTAACGGGTATGTTGATCCAGAACAGTTTCATGTATCCAGGAGAGGTTTGTACCGGAGTAGAAGACACAGCTCTTGCCTGTAGCCTCCTGAGTTCTTTCAGAGAGCACCACTTAGATAAAGGTGAGATTCTAGATTCCACCACAGGAACACATTTCAGGACAAGTCAGTTTGTAGCAAAGCTGTTTTATTTAGAGACTGGAGAGATGGTTTCATGGGTAAAAGGCTTGCCATACAAGCTTGAGGACTAGAGTTAGAATCCCTAATATCCATGTAATTGCTGGTTGGGCTTGGTGACCTTCCTGTAATTCCAGCATCCAGTTGGCAGAGGATCCCTAGAGCAGGTTGACTAGCCTCCCTGTATTGTTCAATAGAAAAACCCTGCCTCAATGAATACTGGAGAGAGCAATCAAAGACGCCTGAAGTTAACTTCAGTCTTCCATGCACACACGTTATATTCACACAGATTATATACACGGACATACTTTGTAAATAAACGTTTAATGTACATTTAAACACAGGCCGAAAGGGAGAGAGAATGCCACTTAGAAAAGAGTCAGCTCACACCAAGGGCATGGGTTTGAATTTTATAATGTGATTCTTAATAGTATTAAGCAGATATGTTATTTCATTAGCTTCTGATGTTATTTTCTTTGTTTAAAGGTTTCTGAGAAATGCCTTGCCCACCTTTATTCACTCTTCTTTTGATAAGTTAAAAGAATAGTTAATAGGTCATAAGAAAATTAAGACAAATTTTGACTGTAAACAAAGTTTATAATCTTATTTGTATGAATTTTAGAAATATATAGGTTTATAGCTGGGAGAAAATTAAAGTTAAACTCAAATGTCCCAAGTACTTAGGCCTTAAGCATGGTGGGTTGCTATTGCAACATTATTATTTTAAATACCTCTTTATAAAATGGAAATATTGTCTTTACATACATGTAGCTTTGGCTGGAATGGAGTTCTCTATGTAGATCAGGATAGCCTTCAAACTCCCAGAAACCTACCTGCCTTTGCCCTCCTAGTGCTGGGATTATCATGCCTGGTCTATCCGTATAGGCACTCTTTACACCAAATTTGTTAGTTGTGTAAAAATTCTGGACTCTCAGCTAGGAAAAGACTCAAACCAGGCTCAGGTGAAAGGTTCCTTTCTCTTCCTGTGGTCCTGAACCTCTTCTTTTCTATCCTGCCTCAGTTTCTCACACTGCAATTTCATATTATTATCCATCTTCTTAAAATATAATACCACTCTAAGGTGACCAAGAGACAAATGTAACTGATAAAATCATGCAATCTATTACGAACCAAAGGAGGGCAGTCCTCACTTGAACTTGTCCACACAGCATGTGACCTTGAAGAACTTGCCCTCATTTCTACTGTAGACCTGGGGTTTATTTTCAGGACTGGAAACTATTGTGTAAAACCTAGTTTGCGTTGAGTGCCCTGATTCTTTCTGTCTGTGCTTTCAGCTGGGAAGTTTTAGTTCTATTTTTGCCATTTTTGTCTCTGACTACAGCCTGTTATGGGAGGAATTTTGAATTATTTCCTTGCACCTCATTGTCTGTATGTCACTGAAATATTTTGGCTGAGGTCTCTACTCTTACTTTTCTCCAGAAGGAATAGCAATTATTTACTTCTTATGGCTGTGGTCCTCATTATCGCTCTCATAATAGCTCTGTGCTCTCTGCATTGAGCTAAATTATCTTAAGACCTTAGAGAGAAAACAAAGTAAAAATGGAGGTGTATTGGTTATTTTTCTTGTGGCTATGACAAACAAAGTAACTAACAAAAGCAACTCAAGGAAGGAAGAATTATTTTGGTTTATGGTTTAAATGAATATAATTCATCATGGCAGGACGTAAGGCAGGAATGTGAGGTTGGTGGTCATGTGTTAACACGATCAGGAAGCAGAGAGGTGACTGCCAGTGCTTGGATTCTTTCTTCATATTTTCCCTCCCCCCCCCCCTGTTCCAGGACCCTAGCCATGAAATGGTTTCAGACACATGCAGAATATATCCCTCCTTTCTTATTACAGCTGTCTGGGAACAGCCTCTCAGATGTGTCTCCTGGATGATTCTAGAGCCAGTCAAGTTAGCAATGAAATTAAGTATGAAGAATGGAAGAAACTGAGGTCATTGAGGGCAAGGATCAGGTGCTGGGGAAGAAATGTGCCATTTGGAACCTATGGCTCTCTTCAATCTGGTTTGTGCAGTTCCTCTTGGTGTATAACACAACTGGTGGTGATGGTGGTCTGCTTTTCCATCCCTCCTTTGCTCAGCATGGTCCTCCTTTGCTATCTTAGTGATTTTACTGAGGTGCAGCCAGGGAAATTAGCATTGAGGTTATTTGGAAGGCTGTTCTGTTGGCCAGGCACACAATTCATTTGTGTAGTTTGCCTCATTTACATAATGGGAATTTATAATTTGTTAATCATGAAGTGCAACCACCACCCCAGGGGATACATTGCAAGACTCTTCATAGATGCCTGATACCATGGGTAGTACTGGCCTTTCACCATCATCATTATTGTTTCGTTTTTATTACTTTATTTATTTTTATTATTAATGTTGTTTATTCATTCATTCATTGGCTTTTTTGAGACAGGGTTTCTCTGTGTAGCTTTGGCTGTGCTGGACATTCTTTGTAGACCAGACTGGCCTCGAACTCACAGAGATCCGCCTGCATCTGCCTCCTGGAGTGCTGGGATCACAGGCGTGCACCACCTCACCTGGCTTTGTTTTGTGTTTAGACAAATTCTCAAGCTCTAGTCCAAGCTAACCTAGAACTCATTCAGTAGCTGGAGTTGGCTTCAAGCTTAGGTCAGTGTCCCTGCATTAGTCTCATGATTTGGGATTACAGGCACATATCCCAGTTCATACCCAGCTTATACTACATTTCCCCCTCTACATGTGTACTCATGGGGTTGGGTTTATAAATAAGCAGAGTGAAATGTTAACAGTAATTCATAAAGTATAGCAATTAGGCAAAAGCACTCTAATAAAAGTTACACAAATGAGTTTTTTGTGCAAGTGTATTATTGTGGTTTCCCCTAAAGGGGATGTTTTGTGACTCTCTTTTGGATATCTGAACCACCAGCATAACGGCTTGCAGCCATTATTAAATGAAGCGTATCTGCCTGGGAATATTTGATCTGATAGGCAGTAGCTGGCAGCAGGTGTGTGCAGTGTGTGCACCCCTGGACAAAAGGCTGGTCCACATCTGGAGTGGGGTGGGGTAAGAATGGTGCAGAACCCAACTTGTGAACTGTGGGACAGGAAATGGAAAGGGGACTAGTTGGGAGGGTGCTGCCAGCTTGTGTCCCTGGGAAGGACTAATGGGGCTAACAAAGACACAGCCTATGTGAGAATGACAGACATTGTATGCGGATTTCAAAATCCTTTTTTCTTGCTGCCATTGTATTTTGTTTTTCAAGATACGTTTCTTTGCGTAGCATTGGCTGTCCTGGAACTTGCCCTGTAGACCAGGCTGGCCTCGAACTCAGAGATCCTTCTGCCTCTAACTTCCGAGTGCTAAAACTAAAGGGATGTGCCGCCACCTCTAGCTCCCAAAAACAATTTTCTTAAAGTAGGAATTATGTCTAGACTTTCATCAAATACCTTCAGACACTGCTTGATCTGAAACCTTAGAAAGCAAAACTACATTAGGGTCCTCTGTATATAAGGGACACTATTCCTTCCTCCCAAGCTGGCAAATGTGGATATTACCAGACTTTAGCTGACCTTATCGATGCTGGGTACGTATGTTGCGGACATTAACATAAGGAAGTATGAAAATAGTGCTATTCCCTAATGAGTGGGTTTCTTAAAGACTTATTAGCATGTCCTAAATTATACAATAATGGCTTCACTATGACATTTTCATACATATATGAAAGGGATTTTTTATCATAGTCACCCTTATTACCCTCTTTGTCTCCTCCCGCCCATTTCTCTTCCCAACCCTTCTCCCTTTTACTTTCTTGGACTTCTTGTTTTACTTTTGGTGACTGAAGTTGCTTACAGGAGCATGAGAAAGGGGTAGCTAAGTGGTCAGCACTTGAAATATCTTCTACCTTTGCCATGCATTGAATGGGGTGAGAAGTGGGAGGTGGCAACGTTTTTTACCTGGGGTGGGAGTTGGTTGGGGATCGTATATGTGCGATTGATTACGTTAAGGGTTAGGAGAAGCCTAGGATGTTCCCTGACACCTACCGAGTATTCTTGTTACATGTTCCGGCAGCTCCAGACCCACTCAAGGCTTTGGGATCTGGAGACTTGAGCCTGCATTTTGGTGGCATCACTGCATACCTTAAACTCTTTTATAAAGACACTGAGCTTATGAGTCTCCGTGTACTCGTTACATCAAGACAGGACCTCCTGTCTCATGACCTGTGCTGAGAGTCAGTCAGTGCTAGACTAAATGAGGTATGTGCTAACTGTTCTTAGTTGCAAAGGATAGCATTGTGACTCTGCAGGACAGTTTTTTTTTAATTAATTAAAATTTTATTTTTTATATTAATTATATTAAATTACAGTTTATTCACTTTGTATCCCAGCTGTAGCCCCCTCCCTCATTCACTCCCAATCCCACCCTCCCTCCCTCATCTCCTATGCCCTCTCTAAGTCCACTGATAGGGGAGGTCCTCCTCCCCTTCCATCTGACGCCAGCCTATCAGGTCTCATCAGGACTGGCTTCATTGTCCTCCTCTGTGGCAAGGCTGCTCCCCGCCTAGGCGGGGTGGTCAAAGAGCCAGACACCGAGTTCATGTCAGAAACAGCCTCTGTTCCCCATAACCTAGAACCCCTGCAGGACAGTTTTTTTATAAGGTGACTGTTGAAATGAGAAACTGGGGCCAGTGAGATGGCTCAGTGGGTGAAAATGCTCGCCATGCATGACTTAAGACCTCAGAATCCAAGGTGGAAGGAGAGAATCTACTCCTGCAAGTAGTGCTCTGATCTGCACATATGGGACATATATGTACCTGCACGGGTGATCACACACACACACACACACACACACACACACACACACACACACACACCATGTACACCATAACAATATGAACACTTTTAAAAAGAGAGAAACTGGAACTCTTAAGGGAGTGAGTTAGGAGAGTATTGGTGATTGAGTTTTTTACTGTATCTGTAAAACTGCATACAAAGCATGTTGAATACAAGAGAAGAATGCAGTAACTGACAGGGTAGATTTCTAATTAGGTCAGCTATTGTGAGAGAGAAGGAAGCCCTAGGCATAGCATTAATACTACAGGGCAGCTCATCCTGAGATTCTCTCAGTTTGCCTTCTTGGTTTTGGTTGTTTTGAGACAGGGTGTCACTATGTAGCTCTGAGAAACCTGTAGCTTGCTGTGTATACCAAGCTGGCCTCGAACTCACAAAGATCACCTGCCTGTGCTACCACACTTGGCTTGACATTCTTGGTAAAGAAATTTCAGGTCAGCAGGCACATGAATCCTATTTGCTCATCTGGCTAAGAATAAGATTAAGAATTATTCCTGTACTGGGATTATTTATTTGATCAAGAGTTAACTGGCATCTGGGTATAGTGGTGTGTGCCTATAGTCTGAGGCAATTTACTATCTCAAAATAAAGTTTAAAAGATTTGGAATGATCTTTGGTAGTTGAGCACTTGCCTAGCATATGCCAGGTATTGGGTTTGCTCTTCAGTACCAAAAAATGTAAAAGGATTGATGGTTATAAATATAATGTATTGATTTTCTCCATGCAATTTATATTCTATAAAGGTTGTTTTAAAAGTTAAATTTAGATTCTAGTGCCTTAAAATACGACATTCAGAAGGCACTTTCAGGTAAAGATGGGGGAAGGACCCCAATTTCTGATAATGACAATTTCATTATCAGCCACTCATGTAATGTTTCAGTTCAGCTCCCTAATAATAGTTTACAGTTTGTATAATATGTCAGTTTGCTTTAAAAAAAAATAAAGCATGGGTGGAAGATTGTTGAGTGTAATAAATTATGACATGATGTTCAAACCTTGGGCATATCTGTTACTTGGGCTAAATTTTAATTTTGTATAATTAATATTTTCAACTGTAGCTTAAGTTAATTAACTTTTGCTTTCAGTTTGATACGTCATTTGAAAGACTTAATTGAGCTGCTTTTCAGCATAAATTTATATTCCTGTTCAGACGAACCATGGAAAATTAGGAGTAGTTTAAAACTTACCCTTTTAGTATTTTTGAATAATTAGTTTTATTAAAACAAATCTCATTAAAGACATTTAAAGTGAAAGTTGTGCAGTGGTAGAAAAGGGTTTACATCCATTTACTGTTGTTGAATCTGCTCTGGATTAACCCCAGTTCTACTTGGGCTGCAAACTACAAATACTGCAACTAATTATGCTGCAGTGGCCAGGACTGCCCTCGTACTGGGGGTTTGTTCTTTCTCACTACACAGGCAGAAGACAAACCCTGAGAGGAAAATGAGGTGGCATGGAAACCTGCAGTGTGACTCACTAGCTTGAAAAACGCAGGCATGGTTGTGGTCTGGGGCCTTGGAATCTGGAATTGCTATAATTTGTTCCTGAATGGGATTTAAATTTCAGAGTCTGAGAGAAAATTAACTCACACAAATATAGGTTGCTTTTCTGGGACCAGGGGTCAAGAGCTGAGGTAGAAATTAGTGTCTGGAGAGTAACAGAAGTCCCTCTGCCCCTTGCCAGTGATAAAAAGAGGAACCCAAAAGCAACTCAGAAAACCAGAATGGCTGGTCAGGCACAAAGATGGCACTTTGTACATCTTTGATCACAGTGCTCAGGAGGTTGAGGCAGAAGCATCACACTGGCAAAGCCAGGTTAGTGAGGCCTTGTCTCTAAATAAATGATTAGATGATAGATAGATAGATAGATAGATAGATAGATAGATAGATAGATAGATAGATAGATAGATAGATAGATAGATAGAGAAAGGCAGATAAGGAGGTAAGCATAGAGAGAAATTGCACTGGGGATATGGTTTAATGCTAAAACACCTTAGGTTCAATCCCCAGCATCAAAATAATAATAATAATAATAATCTTTAAGTAGTATTAATTTTTTTATAATTATTATCATCATCATCACTGTTATTAATAGAAATCTTCTGTGGAGAGAAATCTTTCTTTTTCTTCTTTGTGTGTGCCAAGGCAAAGTTCTGAACATCTGAGAGCCTCAGACTCTGAGACTGCAAAAGAGGGTTAAGGTTAATGTAGATATTTAGAATGACAAGAAACTGTATCAGTGGAGATAATTCAGTTTCAAAGAACAGAAATTAGTTCAAACTATTGACTTTGTCACTTTCGGTGACTATAACAAATTCTGAGGTAGCTAAGGTCTCTCTCTTTCTCTCCCTCTCTCCCCCCCCCCTCTGTCTCACATACACCTCACAGTTCTGTAAGCTGGGAAGCCTGAAATAGTAGCACTAGACTCATGTGAAGCCTCCTTCCTGGTCAGCAGACTGCCTCCTCACTGCTGTATCCTCACATAGTAGAGAGACTTTCTTCTTGTCTCCTATTATCCTCCCACAAGCCTCCTGCCATAGCCCAGGCTGACCTCAAACTCACAGTCCTCCTGCATCCATCTTGCCAGTGCTGGGATTATAGGAATAAACTACCACACCCAGTCAGGTCTTGTAATGATACAATCCCATTGATTAGTGCTCTAATTTCGACACAGATTGTACATGAGTGAACGTGAGTATGTGTCTACATATGTGTATAGAAGTGAGAGAACAGCTTATGGGAAGCTATTCTCACTTTTCACCACATGGATCCCAGGTATCAAACTCACAACTTCAGGTTTGGCTGCAAGTACTCACTAAGCCATTGGTCCTGGGGTTACATCATTTTTAAAGCCAGAAAAAAGGCTTTGCCATGGCCTTTTGGGTTGTTTTTGTTTTCCTTCTTTTGTGTAGAGCTCTCAGTTTTCCTTTTAGATTTAATCTAGCAAAGTCAGGTTCTCCCATGTCTTGAGTTGCTTGCTGTGTTTCATGTGAGCAGCTGCCCCCACAGTCAAGGCCACAGTTGCTGGTGCTGCAGAAAGCAGCAGCGGCAGCAGCCGTGGCACCGTTCTGTCAGAGCTTTTCACATTACTCTTGGAACCTTTGCCTGATGACTCAGTTGAAGAAGTTGTCTTTTAGTTTGGTGTCCAGCTGTGTGCTCAGCAGTCAGTATTTAGTGCTTGAGGGGGCCTGAGTTTAATCTCCAGCACCAAGAAGGAAAAGCAGGAAAGCAGAAGGGGAAAGGAAGGAAGCGGTGTCTTTCTGTCTGCTCATGTCTCTCTGTGTGTGCATCTCTCTGTGTATATGAAAAATAAAACCATGAAAGTATTAGTACATTTGTATTAGTATGTTAATATTGGAAATCTGAGGTACAAGCATGTTATTAAATGTGTGTACATTAAAGTTTAACAGCAGAAAAGGTGAGCGTCTGAATATATGAAGGGAGAATTCCTTCAGGTTTCAAGAGCACCACCCATGAACTGTGACAGCTTTTCTTCTTATAGTTCTCAGGACAACTTTGGAGCAGCTGCTTACATTCCTTCAGAGGCTAGGAACGCAAGTCGCAGATAACTGGGAGTGTGGGAGTGCATTTCTCTGAGACTAAGGATCTTGGCGAAGAATTAAGAACAAACCCTGTCAGAATAAGAGACAGAGCACCACAGTAGCCGGAAAGCCTTTGCTGCTCCTCCTAGCTGTGTGGAAGGACTGGCTTCTTTTAAGACAGTTAAGAGTGTTCTGATTCCATCCTGTCCTTTCAAGTGTTTCTTTCCCGTTACTTTCTCATTATAATCGCTGTGATCAGACAGTGTTTTCAAAGAAATGTCAATTACATCTTCAGATTCAGCGTTACAGAGACATCGAGAGCAAATGGACAAAGCACCAAATTCAAAAGACTCATCCTGCTGAGTATCGTTGAGTATACTGTACCATCCCTAAGATGGCAGAAGTTATCATGGCCACAGCTACATAGGGATAACATAAGAGTACAGGTCATTAGTTGCTTATCAAACAAAAGTGTATGGCTGGTATAAGAGAATAGTTGTAGTTATTGTTATATCAGTGAGAAGATCTGAAATGAAAGACTTTAGATCTACTGTTTTATCAGTTTAGGTGACTTGAGTCAGATTATAGTTCCAGAACATTTTGGACATGAGCAGATGACTCATTGGTTGTCTACTCTAAGGTATCCTATATAATTAGTTGGTCTAAAGTCAACTTAAAACTGGTATGTACTATTTATCTCCTGGGTAACAAAATTGATTCTGTGTAATAACCATGATCCGCTTTGCAGCACTGTGTTTGATGGGCCGTCCAGAGTTCTGTATGTACTATAGTTTGGTCTCTTTTTCTACATCCTCTAGGAAGCTGGAAAAGCCATAGAAAATTAAATACTTAGCATAAAACTTTGTATTGAGCTCAGCTACTGTTCTTATAAAGTTTAGCAACAGGTTAAGGCATTTAGTCCTTTATTAACTGTTGCCACAGCTGAATTTAGGAGACATTTCATAGTTGTTTAGAATTACTTTGTGAATCTCTAGTACAAAGAATATTGGGACTTATACCTTTAGTGAAGTCTATGCACACCCGTAAAAGTGAAGGCTTATTGCTTAATTCCAAGTGTATACATGTATACCTTTATGTATGTATGGTTATTCATTGTGTAAAATACAGTTGTATTTTTACAAGTATATTTTTTTCCCAAACAGATAAACAATCAGATCCTTTATGGAAGAAGTCATCAAAATGCATCTGCCATTATTAAGACTGCTCCAACCAGGGTCAAACTGGTTTTTATTAGGTAAGGCAAATAAGCCTGGTTTTGTAAGTGTACAATCTCCTCTTTCGAGACTATTGTTGGCATTGGTATCTTATATTTGCTTTGTCTAACGAAGTCACTATGTTCTAAGACTACCCTTTCCTTCTCTGTCACTTTAAGAAAACTGTGGGCTGACTCTAGGATTTTTCTTGTTTTTTTTTCATGATTTATAACATGGAATTATAGTTGAGTTTACTATTGTCTGTATTTCAGCTTGTAGAAGTATCTGCATGCTTATAGCTGTAAAGATATAATGGAGCCCTCTCACTAATGGCACCGTGGTTTGGTATTTATGGATTCATTATTGTCTTCTTGAAAGAACCAACAATTAGAGAACCCAGAAAAGTGTAGGAGTGCCGGCGCGGGCTGTGGGTATATTGAAGTGGTAGAGCACTTGCTAGGATGCGTTGCTAGATCCTGGCTTCACCCCAGCACCAGGCATGGTAGTATGCACCTGTAATCCCAGCAACTGGCAGGGCTTGGGAGGTCAAAAGTGCGAGGTCATACTTGTGAACATTAGAGAGTTGGAGGCCAGCCTGGTCTGCACGAGACGTTGTCATTAAGGGGGGAAAAGTGCTGGTGAGATGTGGTGTGTGGGATGCCACACTCGGCCTACCTCACCAACCGGCTGACTGAGCTCCAACAGTGCTTGTCAATAAGAGACAGGAGTCTCTACATCTTTTAGCCAGTTTTCTAAATGAGCAAGAGCTGGACTTGTCTAAGTCTCTGTTATTTAACGGGAATGATACGAAGTTTGAGTAATTTGTAGGCCATAACCATGTTTGTTAAGTATTGTTAAGTGTCTTTTACTCCTATCATTCCATTTCCATTTTTTAAATGGACACCACATCTCTTTCATGGTTTTGTTTCAATTTTTTTAAATAATGGGCTGTGAAGATGACTCGGTAGTTAAAAGCATTGTCTGCTCTTGCAGAGGACCCAGGTTCAATTCCAGCGCCTATGTGGTAGCTCACGACACCTGTAACTTTCGTTCCAGAGGATCCAGTGCCCCTTTCCTGACTTCATAGGCACCTGGTGTGCACACGGTACACACGCATGCAGACATGCACATAAGTAAACCAATTTTTTTCAAATTTTGAATAATCAATATGCAGTTCAGTGGTAGAGCACTTGTCTAGAATAATCAAGGCCCTGGGTTTCATCCTCAACACTGGAAAACAAACATGTAAAGTGATCAATCAGAAGTGTAGGGTAAAAGCTCAAAGAATGCCCACTGCCTTTTTATGATGAAAATAATTATTATTTTTTTCCCTTTCTTGCTATTTACCATCAGTGAGACCTCTCCTTGCTGAGAACACTGGTACTCGAGGGTAGTTTTGTTAGCAGGTTGGGCAGCTGAACATCCTTCCTGCAATGCTTTCATTCTCATTGGGGTGTCTTTGGTCTTCCAGTTGTTAAGGCGCTTCAGATGAGAGTTTGCTTATGATAACTTGAGCAGATTTGAAATAAGATAAGTCACTGAAAAGGATATGCTGTCCATTGAGAGAAATCCGCAAAGGTCACAGGTTCATGTTTAAGACTACATACAAGGTTGTGTGAGATTCAGATTTGTGTGTACCTCTGTGATTTTGAAATTGTTCGTGTGTCCCACAGGATTCATATGTTGGAAGGTTTGGTTTTCAGTGTGGTCATATAAAGAGTGGGAACTTTGAGAGAGGCACTTAAAAGTTGGTCAGTCAGTGGGGATTGCCCTTAAAATACTAAGGCACTTTTCATGGATTGAGAGTTAGTTTTCTTGGAACTGGGTTCTCATAACACTATAAGCTTCCAGCTAGAGAAAGGACTCAGGCAGAACTGCCCTTCCAGGGGACCTGAATTTGGTTCTTAATTCTCACATCTCGCCATTCACAATCTGCTGTGATTTCAGCACCAGAAAGATCTGATGCCTCTGGCCTCCTTGGGTACCAGTATTCATGTGAACACACTCACACTTAAAATATAATTAAAAAAATTAAACCAAAAAAAAGATGCACCTGGGATGGAGTTGTAGCTTTGTAGAGAGCTTGCCTCATGGTAATGCCTGAGACTCTCGGTCCCATCCTCAGCACCGCAGAGATTAAAACGGACAAAGAAAACAAATGAGCCTCATCCCAGAATCACCCTCTGGCTTCCTGTCTTTCCGTGTTGCCTCTCCCTCTCTTACAAACTGCCACAGTGATGTCACCAGCTGCACACAGCTTGCACAATGCGGTTTGGATGTTCAGTGTTTTCAAAGCATGAGCTAGCCCTCTTCAGAGAAGCTGCCTCTTGCAGTAGATGGGAACTAACATAAAGACCCCCACACTGGGCAGTATACAGAGAATTAAGACTTTGGAGCACTCTGCTATAAATGGGATGTGTTCATCAAAACTCTCCCCTCAAGACTCTGCCATCCATTCGGAAGGAGAATCAGGAAGATTGTAAGAGCCGGGCAATGGGTGAGGTGACTCCAAGGAAGCGATGTCAACAAGGTTGATGTACATGTGAGCTCAGAGTGGCTGGCATCATGCACAGGTTCAAGCCAGAGGTCCCAGTACTGAGAAGAGGAAAGGCACATGTGTTCTCACCCCTAACTAAGAGGCTGTCTGCAGTTGACCCCCACTGACAGGAAAAATCGTTTTCTCTAATAGAGTATCATTGAGTATTTCAGTTGTGCTTCAGGGCAGACCACATGCCCAGGGGTAGTTGGCCAATACAAAATGAGCTCAATGTACTTTTCTAGGTTTCTTGTTGAATTTTGCTTTGTTTCAGTATTTTTTTGTCTTATTGGTCTTTTGTTTATCTATTTTGATTTTTCTGTTAAAGGCTGGTATTTCTTAGTTTTTGCTTATGTTCATTTTTTAAGAGAGAGGAAAAGAACACAAATTTGGGTGGGTTAGAGAGGATCTGGGAGTAACTGAAGAAAGGGAAAACACAATCAAAATATATTGTATGAAAAAATTTTCAAATAAAAAGTGATGAGCTGAAAAATGTCCTTTTTTTCTAAGCTACCCAGCCTTTGATATTTTATTTTGTTTGTTATATATCTATTTGTATTTGTATTTTATTATAGCAGCAAACAAAATCACTTGGCTCTCTTTGCTTAGTGCATGGCATTGGCTGCAGTTACAAGTTCTGTTATTAACAGTACCATTACTGCTTCAGTGATGGAGGGGCCTTTATTGCCAGTTCTCGGCCTCCTATCTTAAAGGAGCAGAGAGCAAATAGATTTAGGTCCAACAGAAATAATTTAATGCAGTAAAGTATTTGGAAGTCAGAACCTTTTTTTCTGCAAAGAAAGATAAGGCAATGTGGAGCTCATCACAGGAGACAGAGCTGTGGAGAGTCTCAAGAGCAATGAGGACCTGTCAGCTCAGTGTTCTGATAGTTCCAAGGTTTTTGTTGTTTGTTTGTTTGTTTGTTTGTTTGTTTGGATGGATGGTTGGTTGGTTGCCTGGTTGGTTGGTTGATTTTATTTTGTGTTTTTAGAGCAGGGTGAATCAAATGAGAATTTGCTGTGTCAGTGGTGTGTGCAATATTGAGGAGGCTGCTGAATGTTTATTTGCTAAGGTGATATTAAGCAATTTAGAAGTTAGTGTACATTGAAGTGATTAATCTGATAAGAAACTGTTGTGCTTCTTTGATACTGTTATTAAAATAAATACTTAAGTTGGGTGGCTTATAAACTACAGAGATTTACTTTTTCAATCCTGAGGGATGAAGCCAGGTGCCAGCAGGTTTGGCGTCTGGTGAGGGGCTGATTCCTGTCTCTTACTAGTTCTCTACAAGACAAAACAGCTTCCTTTTGCCTGTTTTATAAGAGCAGGAATCCCAGGAGAGCTCTGCCTCCATGAGCAGAACTGAGCCTTTGTGAGCAAATCTCCCCTAGAAGATTCCCCCGACTAACACTGTTGCCTTATCGATTAAGTTTCAGCATATAAGCTTGGGACACAAATGTTTAGATTGTAGCTTGTACTGTTCTTAAAGGTCATTAAGTTATATAGTGCCCAGCATCTGATGGACAAAAATGTTAATAAATAAATCTCTTTTTATTATCACAGAGCAGTTCTAGTGAAAATCATAGTAAATTATTTTTGTGTGAATTTAAATATATGCATTATGTAATTTAAAATTCTTTGTGTCTAAGTTCAGCTTCTTAAAATTTTCCCAGGTTAGTAAATTTAAAAGATTTTTCTAGAAGCCAGGCGTGGTGGCACACATCTGTAATCCCAGCACTTAGGAGGCAGAGGCAGGCAGATCTCTGTGAGTTCAAGGCCAGCCTGGTCTACAGAGTGAGTCTAGGACAGCCAGGGCTACACAGAGAAACCCTATCTCAAAAAAACAAAATCAACAACAACAAAAAGGGAGTGGTTGGGAGCTTGCCCCGCATGTATGTGGAGGGCTCTGATTTTAGTCTTAACACTGCCAAAAGTGGGGGAACACACACACACACACACACACACACACGAATAGGTCTGTAGTAGGAAGAAAGTTGTAGGAGTGATTGTATGCAATCTCTTGTCATACCCGCTTTGAAAGTTGCAGGAAAATGAGCTTCAACTGAACCAGGAGAGATGTGCGTGGTACTGACAGGCAGGTTTTATTGGGCTGAGCTGATAGATACCTGGTATGTGCAGACAATGAATTAAGTCTTCATTTGCCCAAAGAGAAGGAATTACTGTCCTGAATAATCTGCCTCCTCCAGAGCCTGCTGAAAATTAGAAGAAGAAACCTTGGGTCCATCATGCCAGGACTTGGAACCCAGGTGTTTACACTAGCTGTGTGGGCTTTGTCAGTTTCCTGGTCTAAATGGAGGTGGCTGTGTTGTAGTAAATTTAAAAAAGAGCTGTTGGGCTATATGAAGTTTATTATTAGCCCTAAGATTATCGTGGCAGTATTATTTAACCCGCTATTATTTAACCCGCTATCACAAATAATAAGACACAGACACCTGTTAGGTTTATAATTGCCTTATTTACCGTAGGCTGGACAGATATTTCACTTACACTGTCTCAATATCCTCACCATCCATCTCCCAGCCCCCAGCCAATGCCATCCACCTTAACCATTTTCATATGGACCACCTTCCATCCATAATCCCACGGTACTTGCTTTTTTTCTTTATCTGGGCCTTTCCACGCCGTCATTGGAGTCCTTTCTCCAGCCCTCGTGGTTTCTTCTCCACAATAACACATCATGGCATCGCCTTTTTTCCTCTCTTCCCATCTGTCTGTTTCCCATGACATTCTCAAACCTGGGAACCCTAGCCACACCTACCTCTTTGTACTCTGCCCAGGTATAGGCTGTTTAATCAACCGATCAGGGTGTGTCTTAGGCAGGTTTACAAAACAAGGATAGGTGTAACCAGATCTTGAGGGCCAGTAGCATATTCAGACCAGCCTCCAACATGTCCATGTCCAGTCTCTGCTGCTGTGAGGACAGCTGTGAGTATTGCAGGAAAGGCGGAAGAAAGGGGGGAAAGAACTCAGAAAGGAAATGGTCCAAAAACATAGACTCTTCTGTGTTCTGGCTGATTTCAGAATGTTGGGTGCTTACTGCATTGTGAGTGTGTGTGTGTGTGTGTGTGTCTATGTCTGTGTGTGTGAGTGTGTGCATGTATGTTGATGGCATATAGGAGGTTATGTTCTACAGCATGAGTGTGAAGGTCAGAAAACAACTTGTGAGCGTCGGTTCTCTCCTTCCACCTGTGGGTCCTGTCCTGGAACTTGAGTTGTCAGACTTGCTGACATGCACTTCCTGTGTTGTGCAGCTTTGATACTGTTACACAAAGCGAATTTGTGCTCTAAGAATCTCATAATTATTACATCATAATAAGTAAGTTCCAGGAAAAGGAACAGTTTGTTAAATCATTTCCTGGAAATGTTATTAAAAGGATCAAATCCCCATCATTAGCTTGTTTTTTTAAGTGAGGCTCACACATTATTATTAACAAGGAGTCGAATATTTTTAATAAGGAATGTGCAGAGAAACACCTAATACAATGAATCCATGTGAAATATAACAGTTTTGCCAGGTGGTGACACCTTTGGGGAGGCAAAGGCAGGCGAATCTCAGTAAGTTCGAGACCTACAAAGCAAGTCCAGGACAGCCAAGGCTACACAGAGAAACCCTGTCTCGAATTAGAAAACAGAAAAAAAAAAAAAAAAAAAAAAAAAAAAAAAAAAAAAAAAAGAAAACACACAGAGAGAAATCTGTCGGTTTTTTACTTGGGTGAGTAACATCAAATCATGTCCCCATGTGAAACAAAGGTTCTGTTTCTCATCAGATCTGTACAGGACAAACAGAGCTCACTGATAGATTTGCAGCCACTTCCTCTGAGCTACCTGTTCGCGACCACTGGCACTCTTGGTGGAAGTCTGTCATATCTGTGTTCTCATGTCTGTCACCTGTTCTGACCTCCGGAACATTAGTGGTGGACCGTACCAAATCTGTACCTACTCTGTGGGCAATGCAGGAGGTTGGCGTCCATCTGTCCACAGTGGCCGTTCATCATAGATACTGGCCTGCACTTTATGCCATGACTGCCCAGCTCATCACTGACGGACAGACATCCTTCAGCCTCTCATGCATTGCCACCTTCAGCCTGTTAGAACCCTGATTTAGCCCATTTGGGAACTAGATTCAGGAAGAACTAAAAGTTGATTTGTTATAAAATTTCAGCAAGTTCACCCTTGAATCATCACCAGTGATGTAATTAAACTCCATATCGCTTGTTATTTTGAAACTGCATTTATATATACTGTGTTTTCTATAGTCGATGCTTATGTTTGGGAACATTTCCTGCCTTAGTTGAAGTTACTAATCTTTGGAGCCTTTCCATTATAGAGAAATCACTGACTTTTATACCTTGGTGACTCTTTTTCATATTTGTTGGCCTTTGAAATACAAATGAGAAGTGGCCCCAGGTTATGGAGTATGATTAGCACTCAGGGGAAAAGCTGTGAAAATGTGCTATGTACCGTGTTTTAGTGAACTCAGGTTCCTTAGTCTATAATGGCGCATGCGCATATGATCACATCCATGTCCTGTTCTCTTAACACGCATTCATTCATGTTAGTTGACCTGCTATTTGCTGGGCTCTATGTAGGTTCATTTAGTGCACATCAGTTGCTGAGAATAAGTATCTGTAGTTTACATAATTACCTCCCCCCCCCTTATGTATATGGTTAAACATAGAGCCTTTGTTATGTGAAGTTATTCATCTCTGTACGATCTGGATGCATAGTACGATTTAGGCTCTGGTCTATGCCACACAGTCCACTTTGTGTGCTTTTTCTTTATGCAAGCAAGCCAGTTTACACAGAGGAAGCTGTCTTCATGCTGGGGATGAATAGCTGTATGTGGCATGCAGGGAGCCAAGGAGATTAAAGATCTTGCCTGTAGCTCCTGTCATGCCTTCCCTCACTATTGAAAATTAAATGTCATATATAACAACTCACTCTTCATTATGTAATTACATGTGGAAAATGTGTACTGTGTAAAAACCCCTGCGGCTAAAGGAGGCAAATGAAACTGAAAGCGTTGGAAAGATTTAGTGCTGGCTGCCAGGCCCTACAGAGTAAAAGAGAACTCACCGTGGGAGCCACCCTACTGTATCAGTTGAACATATGTCTTGTTTTGGCATAAAAATAGTGTGGCCTGTACATATTCCTGAAAGATGATACTGGCGTGAAATTAACATGAATGTCAGAGTCATCTCTAGGCAATGCACATCCCCAAACCCAGCTTGGATTCCTACTTTTAAAAAACTCTCATTCTGTTCTTGACTCATGAGATCTAACTTGATAAACAGGAAGGAAGGATTAGGTGTTCGCTATGAGATTTACTTTTATAAAGGATCATTCATTTGTTTGCTTACTGTTGTCATCCTTGTAGTCAGTGATGGAGAGAATCAGTTACCACCCAGCGAGGTGTCAAGTAAGATAGGCAGTCTCTAGCCCCTTCTAGCACCTTCTAGCTGTAGGTGCTATGAAGACACAGGAATGAAGAGCAGGCTGCGTGTAGCCTTTGGGGCCTTTGGGAAGAAACCACAGGCCAAGATGCTTAGCTGAGGCCCAAAGGACAGGGAAGTGAGTAAGTGGAGAAGCCAAAGGCTGGGTGTTGGCCAGAGAGGCGTGCATGTAATTTCAGATCCTGCAAGAAGTTGTCTTCAGGAGCACAGTGGCTGTCAGCCGTGGTATTGTGATAGAGAAGTTTGAAATAGAGGCCTGACATACAGGCTGACACCCAAAGCAGGTGGGAGCAAGAGGACAGCAGAGACACTGGGGCCGTCTACTGTTCCTCAGTTGTTCCAGGGATCAAACTCAGGCTGTCAGACTTGTGTGGCAAGCACTGTTACCAACAGAGCCATCTCACCACCGCACTTCTAAGTCCAGTTGATAAATTATGCCATTTTCAAAGTAATTTGGGTTAAGATTATTTATGGCTTGATTGTTTGTCAAAGTCATCAATATGATCACATGAGGTTGGGCATTTAATGCAGTCATGATTTCATGCATTTCTGGGGTTGTCTTACATCTTTGGCTTATCTGTAACAGTCAAATTTTGTGAGGGTGATTTCTGAAATGACCTAATGTTTCACAGCACCATTCATGAACATGAATCATATGAATTCAGCAAATCATTTAGGTGTTGGGACTGAGCTAAGTCCCTCCTTTCTTTTTGTTCCTTTTTCCTTTTCCCTTTCTTTAATCTGGTGCTGCTGATTGAGCACAGAACTTCACACATGCCAAGCAGGCACCGTGCTGCTGAGCTATGCTCCAACCTCCATCTACCTGGAGTAATTTATAAAGTGTCTTTGAAATCTTTTTTTTTTCCTTTGCAGAGAGCTGGTGAATTTTTTCTCTGCTATTCCCTCTCTTTAACAGTACTAGCAGGTGTCATCATGCAGAATTATGACTGTATTTGTTTGCACCCAACCCATTGGCGTTCAGAACACCCATTTATGAGGTCACTGGGGACAATGTGATCTGTTTTTCTTTCCGTTGACATTTACACTCTGGGGTTGTGAGTGTTGCTGAGTGAGAGCACAGTTGCCTAGCACGTGGGAGGGGCTGGGCTTGATCTCCAGGACCTCGCAAAGTAAATGTGTAAACAGTAGGTGCCAAACAGAGTTAGATGAAATTGTGTCCTATTTGTTTCCTGTGGTGGTCGTCCACATACACTTGGGAACTAATTTAAAAAAACAAAACAAAACAAAACAAAAAAACAGCAAATCCATGTGCCTGTTTCCACATAAAAACTGGAGGAACGGGACCTTTCTCTCCGTGCTGAAGTATGCAGAATGGGTGTTATGTGACCTACCCTTGGGCAGTGTGCTGCCTTAGGCTTAGAATGGAGGCAGGCAATGGGAAGTCCTGGGTGTTTTCCTTCCCAGACAGTGTATTCCTGCTCTCTCACCTTTCTGCTTTCTGCCTTTTTTTTTTTTTTTTTTTTCTTTAGAGGTCCTTTAGTTCCTGGCTGTTACAAACCTGGTCCTAGGACACATCTGTTTATTGTGTGAGATCTCAGGGTCTCTCCAATAAAGTCTGATTTACTTCAGTTTCTCCAAGGTCATTTCATCACTAATGACCAGGGAGGCAGTGAAAGGAGAAGAATCAGAGCAGAGCAGACCACCGTGATCTCTCCCATGTCTCTCCTATCACGGGTAGCTTTAGCCTGGACTTCTGCATTTATTAGCCTTCATGCATGTTTAGCGGAGAAAGAGACCTCTTCACCGCTCTCCCCTGAGGATCTGCTACAACTCCTTCCACTCCCTCCCATCCCCCGTCTGTTACTGGCTTTGCCCTGAGATTGTGTTGGTCCTCAGGAAGGATTTAGCCATGCAGTTCCCTGGTGGGGAGAGTCATCTCTCAACACTTGGCCTATGGTAAGGGCTAGATATTTCAGCAAGTGGGTTTTCCCAGCCTGGGTTAAGAGAGGAAAGACTAAGGTTATGCTCTGTGCTGTCTTTCAGAGAGAATCTCTGTGATAAACTGTCTATGCTGTGCCACCCACCTGATCCCAAAGCTTCCCACTTCAGCCTCTTCCCTGCCAGAGTGGACCTCTGAGTATTCTTTGAGCCCCCTTTTCCTGTGTACTGTGACAGCTGTTGAGAACTCGCTGGGGATACCTTTGGGAGCCATGGGTCAGGATGCCAGGCCATTCCCTGCAACCCTCAGTGGTTTGGAATTTTTAGCTTGATAGCCCCAGCTCTCTTGGTATTTTCTTTTCCCAGAAGCTCTTTGGTCTTGTGGAATATTTTCAAAAAAGAATTTTGTTCTCACAGAGCTACAATGACTTGCTTTGTTTTACATGATACTTCCATGCTACTGACATGGAGTTCTCATGGCTAAATGTTAATTCAAAGTCAGGCTGCAGTTTGTGCAGCAAGTGTAAAGTCTATTAATATTTTTCTGCCCTGAAATGTCTCAGATCACTGTGGTTAGTACAGGGAAAGCGTAGCATCCAGGCCTGTTTAGTTGTGTTCTGTGCTCCTTAGTTATTCCGCATATTTGAGATATATGGACACTGGAACGGTGTGCTGGGCACCAACTGGATTGTAATTTTATTAGATGACATTGCAAATAAACTTACACAAACCTGCTATGCAGTTCAGTCACATACATTCTGATCTTGGTGCAGTGCTGTTTTGCTGGCAACATGTAGAGTTCAGGCCTATAGCTGTGGTGAATCATATCTCAAAGAGGTGGGAACAGAGCAGCCCTGACAGCAACAGTCATTTGTAGTGATATTCTAAACAGAGCAAACATTATCCATCACACTTGCACCCTTTTTTTTTTTTTTTTTTTTTTTTTTTTTTTTTTTGTCTTAATGCTTTTAAGTTGCGGTCACATACATATAATATTGAACTGAGGCCCTTAAGCATCTTAAGCATGCGGGTCCCTGGCATTAAACATAGTCATATTGCTGTACAATCATCATCATCTCCAGAATGTTTTCATCTTCCAAAACTGAAACTCTGTGTGGTAGTCACTCTTCTACTTGCTGTTGATAAAGGCAACATAAAGAAAAAAAAAAGGGGGGGGGAGGTTGTGTTGTTTGTAGGCACAGTCCATCTCAGCAGGGAAGGCATGTCGGCAGGAGCTTAGGTGCCTGGTCACTCTGTACCCACAGTCATAAAGCAGACACTCGTGGGCGCCATCATCAGCTCACTTTGTCCGTTCTGTTTGATTTGGGACCTATGTTCTTAGCAGCTCTTCTCTTTTGGTTGATCCTCTCTGAAAGGCACCTTGTAGACACCCAGAGGTGTGTTTTCATAGTAATTCCACCTCCCATCAAGTTGACGGTGAATACGAACAAGGTTTGTCTGAATTTGTCCATACAGGATATCTCATGTAAGTAGAATCTTGTATTAGGTGACCTGCCCATCTGGATTATTTGGTTTGGCCTAGTTTTTAGGTTGTATCCATATTGTAGCATGTGGCCGAATTTACTCCCTTTTAGAGACTAACAGTACTCTACTATATGAATGTGCTATATTTCTTTTCCACCTTTTGACTACTGTAATAATGTATCTGTGAGCACCGGTGTGCAGTGCCTGCGTTGAGACCCGATGTCTTAGATGTAGCCCTACAAGTGCAGTTGCCGAGTCGTCGCATTCTTCCGCCATGTCCTTTTGAGAAACAGTCATTCTGTTTTCTGTATCAGCTTCACCATTTTCCATTCCAACAATACTGCCCAGAGTTCCACTTCCTTCCCACCTTTCCTAATTCATTTTCTGTTTTGTTTTTATCCTAGTGAGGTTGAGGGGCCCCTCCTGGCAATCTTGATTTGCATTCACTAATGATCAGTATGTTGAGCACCTCTTTATGTGCTTTGGCTATTCATATCTTCTTTGGACATTTGTTCACATCTGTCTTACTTAGGGTTACTATTGCTGTGATGAAACACCATGACCAAAAGCAACATGGGGAGGAAAGGGTTTATTTGGCTTACATTTCCACATCCCTCTTCATGACTGCAGGGAGTCAGGACAGATGCAGAGGCTACGGAAGAGTGCTGCTTCCTGGCTTGTCCAGCCTGTTTCTTATACAACACAAGATTACCAGCCCAGGGATGCTACCCCATTGGGCTAGATCCTCACTCATCAATCACTAATTAAGAAAATGTCCTACAACCGAATCTTACAGAGACATGTTTCTCAAAGTTTACTCTTTTTAGATGACTCTGGCCTCTGTCTATTTGACATAAAACTAGCCATTTTTCTAATCAGGTTTTTCATTTTGCTCCTATTTCTGAGTTATGAGAGTCTGTATATGTTCTGGATATAACCATTTATCAGATTGTTGATTTGCAGATATTTTCTCCCACCTTTTCACTCTTTGGTTCCACCAGATGAAAATCATAATGTTGATATAGTCCCATTCATCTGCTTTGCCATTTAGCCATTCAGTGTTCTGTGTTGTGAAACTCCTTCCCCCCCTCTGTTTTCTCCCAAAGGGTTTAGTTTGGTTTTATTTCATTTTATTTTTTTACAGTTTTAGATCCTATATTTAGGTCTTTGATCCATTTTGAGTAAATTTGGACAAAGGATATAAAGCAAGGATCGAGGGTTGTTCTGAGCATGTGCCTGTCAGGATTCTCCCACACTGTTTGTTGAAGAGAAATCCTATCCTGCATTGAATGCCTTTGCTGTCCTTGAGAGTGTTTTTGTCACATTCAAAGGGGTTATTTCTGGGCTCTTCATTCTATTCTGTTGCTGACTGTTGTATCTTTGTGGTAAGTTTTCATGTATGAAAAATGGAAACCTTCAATGCTGTTTTTCATCAAGATTATTTTGGCCATGTAGGAGTAAACTCAAGATTTTCTACAAATTATAGGAGAGGGCACATTTTCACTTTTAAAAGAAATGAACATCTTACCCTCTTTAGAGAGTTTGATCTCAAATTCGTCTCAGATTGACCCATACGACCCGTGACACATGGTAACAACAGAAAGCAACAGAAGAGGATTTTAGTTGACAAGTCTATCTGGGGAAGGACGTAGACTAAGACAAAAGGGTTTCCCCCATAGGGTTCCAATTCTGGCTGAGCAGCGGCAGCACTTATAACCTTTATGAGGGTTATGCAGGGATTTGTGGCTGGTCTAAGTGATCAGAGACCAGCTTTTATGGCTAGTCCTAGCAATGGGTGGATTAGGAATTCCTTCAGGAGACGGCGGAACTACAGTTTAGTAGTGCGTCCCGCTGCTGCTCCAGGCGAATGAATCAACTCAGTGAATAGATTTTCCAGCCTCTGCTAGCGTTAGTATTGTTTTGTTTTTGATTGACTGTGGGGAAGTACAAAGAGGTAGACATTGACATAAACAAATAAGCATCTGGATGCATAAAGCAGTGAGACAAAGAAAATAAACACCTGTGGCATCCAGGTAAAATTTGGTAATCATGAAGGAAGCCATTCACTCAGATCACCACTCGTCTCGAGTAACTCCCGCCCCTTTTTTTTTCAATATTTGTACTACTCTGATTTTTAACACATATTTGTAATATTGAAAAAACATGGAGGTCAGTATGAGCCCTAGTGTGCCAAAAGGCAAACAGGTAGCCATTTATCCCTTCGGCCAGGGAAAAGGGAATTGCCTCCTTTGCTAGATAAGAATCTTCTGGATCTAACGTTCTGGCCTTTTGTTGAGGATAAGAGATAGCATACTCTCTTGTGTAATTGCTTCTCAGCTGAAGTTAAGATCTCATTGTCAGGGCCCTAGAAAGCTGGAATGATAGACAAAGATCAGGAGGGGATGGGGCGTATATGTTTTGTGGCCCAGGTTCTGCTAGACCATTTGGGGCTAGCAAAGACTTTTGAGCAGTCTAGCATGCTGTTCCGAAGCAGGGGCTCAAGCTTGTAGGAACAGAAGCATCAGATTACATCAGCTTTCAGCAAGTCTCGGGCTCACTCATTTCAAAGGGCCACCTGAGGCTGGCATGTTTGGAGCATTTGCAGTTGACTGGGTAGCCACTGGGACAGATACCGACTAGGGACAGAGTTAAGGTGCTTAGGGGGAAAACTTTTATCTTGGGTGAACACTTGAAACTATGGTCCTGGCCATTGGGGCTGTAGAGGAGTTCCAAGACCAGGGGAAGAGTGAGCCTCCCCCCCCCCCCCCCACACACACACGGATAAGCAATAGGTGAGGAAACAGGCTGTTGACTGTTTGACATGTTGACTGACATGACAGGAGTATTTCCCTGGAACCCATTTGTTCTGTGATAGATGAATCCAAGTTACAACTCCCTGAAGCTTACATGAGTCTTTTTAAGTTAAAAAAGAAAATAAGATAAAGTTTTAGATATAAGAGCATTACCATTGTTGTAATCTGCACTGAAATTCTTACTGTAGGAAAAGCAGTTAACATGTCTGTAAAAAGCTAGAGTCGACTTACCCCTCTAAGCAAAAGCTTGGGGACTCAATAAATAATTCTGTTAAGAACATGAGCACTCTTTTTCCTGTCCAGAGGACTGGATACATACATACAGACAGACAGACAGACACACACACACACACACACACACACACACACACACATATCAGAGAGCTTTTCAACACAATGAGAAACACTTTTAAGTCTATATTTTAAAAACAACAGAAGTTTATATTTTTGAACTTGTGACTGTGGTAACAATAGTCATTGGTTTACCATGTCTAGATTAATAGCTTGTTGGAACTTCATTGGTTAATACTTAAACTATGAACTTTTGAAGTCCTTATATAATAATAGCATAGTGAGAGGGAAAGAAATCTGAAACTTTTTCATTTTTCATATACTTAAATGCCTTCCTCAGAATTTTATAACTTACATTTACATATCTTACATCATTTTCTTAGTCTTTCACAACGTACGTAAACTTTATTTTTTTTTTCCCCTTTTCATTTATTTGCCATAAGACACAGATGGTTGGTTACTAGAGCAGTCATTGCAAAACACGTTCCCTTAAATAATTGAATAGTAAAAAGTAAAATGATAGTTGGTAATAGCAGCATCAAAGCTTGGTTCTTTTTTTTTTTTTTTTTTTTTTTTTTATTGAAACCTGTTCTGGAAGTTTATCTCTTTCAGTGTGAAGTCTGTCAGCAAGGTAAACTGTCTGTGAATCTGTCTTTCTCAGCAGACTTAGTACCACTAGAAAATCCAAGACCTGATTTCTACAGTGTAAGAGCTGGTTAAACTGATAAATCTATAGTTAGCCATCAACAGTCATCAGAGATCTGAGAAGGATAAATGTGAACAAGAAGCATAATCCAAATCGTCCCTATAGCTTTTTTTACTGAACATTTTTAATGCCATTTTCTGGAGCTCTCTGAGAAGTTTGAGGTCCATCATCTAGTCTATCGAATGTACCTGATTTTAAACAATTTTTTCTTGTTTTTAGTTACTTGATTCAGGCTCATCCGTGATAGCATATACAGAAGGTTAAATAAATCTTGTCCTTGTAAATGGATTACATTTGTACTTAGCATGACTACAAGCATAGTTCTGAGCAAATTAAAGAATTTGAGGACTGGGAAGATGGCTCAGAGGTTAAGAACACTAGTTATTCTTCCAAAGGTCCTGAGTGCAATTCCAGCAACCACATGATGGCTCCCAACCATCTATAAATGAAATCTGGTGTCCTCTTCTGGCATGCAGGTGCACATGCAGACAGAACATTGTATACAAAATAAATAAATAAATAAATTTCTTTTAAGAATAATTTGATCATTTATAAGGTGACTGACCATTAAATTGCATGTCTTAGTTATCCTTAGCAGTTTGTAAGTTAGCAACCTTTACAAAACTAGGATTTTGCACTTTTATCCCTGTTAAGTTTTGGCCTTAAATTTTTGACTAGAAGATTCTTTAGCAGAAAAATAAAACTTTAAATTATAAATACAGTCTAAAGAGAGACTGGGAACCTTATTTTCCTGATCCTTTTATAGTGTACCTTTACAAAATAGAGTAGTTTCTTATTAAAGTTAATTTGTCTGATTGCTAAAGCTTCCCAAAGTTAACAAAGATAAAGAGGCTCTGCATATATCTTCAAGTCAATTTCTACTAGCTAGAATAGACCTTAGGTATTATTAAACCTTATTTATTAAACATACCCTATTTTTTAAACTCATGTTCTTTCTTATTTAAAATTTTCTAGAAGCCTAATTAGTTTCAACAAGAGACACTGTGATAAGAGGGATCTCTGTAGAACTAAGAAATTTCATGGGCACAGCCCTAGTAGATTTAAACCACATCATCACCTTAATCAAGATGGTGGTGAAGTCACATGGCATGTACTCCCCTTAACTTTGTAAAGATGGCTGCCAGCTAGCCACATGGTTGTTATCAACCCATGATGGGGTCATCAGCCAAGGTGGTGGCAAGTCATATAGTTGTTACTTTTTTTCTCTTAAAAAAAAAACATCTAGGGTATATGAGAGAGAGAGAGAGAGAGAGAGAGAGAGAGAGAGAAACAAGAGTTGATTCCAAATTACAAATACAAGCATGAAGTAGCAAATTAAGATTACCTATGTATAGATTACTATCAACCTTTTTGTTACAAGTTTTAAGTTAACTTTTTGTTACAGATTTTACAGATCTTTAATCATACCCAATAAACTTGCAAATCTTGAGGTACAGAATGTTTACACAACAGTCATACTAATCTTGTGATAAAGTCCATACTTTAGCAAAAGTTTTAGAGAGTTAAGTCAAACCAAGAAAGGGGGGATGAGATAAGCAGCAGCAATTCCTATGTGGAATAGTTCACTTGTCAGCTATTCTAAAGCACATAATTCCTTTGCAGGGCTGCTCTCTCTCTCCATCTCCCTCTCTCGTTCTCTCCCTTTCTCCTTCCCTCCCTCTTTCCCTCTCTCTGCCTGTCTCAGAGTTGGATGGCCACCTGACTTACTACATACTGAGGAGGTCTCTTAAACAAACATGGAAGCGCCAGAACCCAACTCTAGAGCCAGCTTTTTTAATAAAGTAAGACACATTTAATAAAATAAAACATTTTAAAATTATTCATACCCAAAAGATAACAGAATCCCTTCATAACCAAATCCAGTGGCCAGAGGAAGGCACCAAAGCAAGCAGAGTACTAGAGAGGCTGGGGCCTGGGCCTCAAAGGGGTAAGGTTTTGGTTCCTGAGAATGTAGCTTTTCCTCCACAAAGAGACTGTAGTTATGGGTTCTGCTGCTGCTGTGCTCTTGATCTGGGACCCCTGTGATACAGCCTGTGTTCCTATTATATCACATTGCTTGATTACCTTCCTGTTGACTCCATCTCATTGTACAATAGCTTTCCATTAACACTGTCCCATTCCTCCCCTGGAGTAGTACATAAGATGCTGTACTTAATATGCTTGCTTGCATGAGCTATCAACTTGTGTAAGACTTCCTGTCCCCAGTGTTCCTATTGTCTTCATGTTTTCATATCCTGGTCCTCCCACTTAAGACGCTGTCACCGAAGTATAACCTGCTACTTAAGGTCAGTTGTAGTCATCAGACTTTCTTGCTTTAATTGCTAAGAATATTCCATTCTATGGATGTTTAAAGGTTTGTTGATTCATTTTCCTATAGGTGAGCATTTCTAATTTTGAAGTGTTATGAATAAGCTATAAGCATGATTGTTAAAGTGGCGCTCCTACAGAATTATATAGTGCATGTTTGTCTCAAGATAGAATCCGCTATGCTTCTGTAATAAATAGTAGTCCAAAATGACAACCTCCCCCTCCAAAAAAAGGGGCTTACTCCACAAGTCTGATGACCCTGAGTTCAATCTCTAGAACTCACATGAAGGCGAAGCTAGAACCAACTCCTCAGTTGTCCTCTAACTTCCCACATGCACACATACTCGTTACTCACACAGACATGCTGGTAATACAAAGTATTTTTAAATTTTTAATTACTTTACGTTGTGTATGCAGGTGTTTCGCCTGCAGGCACGTCTGTGCAACACATGCATCCTAGTGCCTGCAGAAGTCAGAAGAGGGCGTCAGTTCCCCGAAACTGGACTGAAGCTGGGGCCTGTGGGAAAGCAGCGCTCGTAACCACTGAGGCATCTCTCCAGCCCTTTAATGGTTTTTAATGGCAAAGGTTGATTTCTTTTTCATGTTACATCCCATCAAAATTCAGCAAAAATGCATGCCTTTCCACTGACCGATCATTTAGGCATCCATGCCACAGACATTCATGTCTTCCCCAGGATCATCAAAACAGAAAAAGGACAGGTAGTTAAGTCCTGGCCTGGCTTACAAGAGGAAGAAAAGTGCATGCCCAAAGAACTTAGGAGCAGCCTCGTAACTGTGATCGAGGTAACTGAGGGGGTCATGCTCTGCTGTGTTGCTTACTGTTTGCCCTGTCACATACAATTTAAAATGATGACTTTTTAAAGCATGGTGTAGCCACTATATCCGTGTACGGGGTGGGCAGTGAGGACGTAATGCTCAGCAAGACTGCAGTTGGTAGGTTGAACAAGCTTGGAACCATGTGTGTCTTTCCCTTAGGAAGTTTATGAAATGGATTTAAGAAAAAGCCCCGCCCCTGTAGAAACCTCCCCAAGGTGGGCGTGATTAACGTGAGCCTATGAGAGGAGATAACAGCTGTGGCTCTGGGGCAGGTGCAAACACTTAGTGCAGTGGTTAGGAGGGGAAATCCTGAAAGCAGACCAGGGTTTTGAATCATGGCTCTTGTGATTTAGTGACTTTGGTAGGTGGCTTTACCTACGTGTAAAATAAAGAGTTGAAAAAATTTGTAGCTACCACATGGAGATATGCTGGTGTAAGTGGTAGACAGTAAGCACGCAAATGCTGTTTCTGCTGACCAAGTTTTCCAAGTTGGCAGCAAAGCCTGTTATCCCAGCACCCAGGCAGAAAGATTTAGAGTTCAAGGCCATCCTGGCCACACAGTGAACCCTGAGTTCATTTACACACACACACCAACAAGCAGAGGTCCTGTATATATTCTTGTTGGCATATGGTTCTGTAGGTCTGGTATAGTAGGTAGGTTTTCTTCTCAGGAGTCTCACAGGGTGAAAATCAGGAGTTATCGAGGCTTGGGTGCCCCACAGTCTAACACAAAGTAATGTTCTCTACCCTAGGCCTTAAGCTAAGGTCTTCAGTGAACCAGAGGCTTACCAACTGGGCTAGGCTGCCTGGCCAGTAAGCTCTTGGGATTCCCTGTTCCTCAATGTTACAGGCATGCACAGCTATACTCAACTTTTTTGCGCGGGTGCTGGGAATTTGAACTCAGTTCCTTATGCTTACAGAGCAAGCAAGGACTCTTATGTACTGAGTTGTCTTCATGGCCCCAGAAGTGGAATTTTAAAGCAGGAGCCAAAATGTATTTTGCTATAAATATATTCTACAAACAAGAGACCGAATTGCTAGTGTTCTTAATATCCTATTGAGAAAAACCAAACTAGACAGCCCCAGGATAGTATTTTTACAATTGTAATTTTGTTTGTTTGCTATATTCATCACTAATTGCTGATATCATCGAGGCAGGAATCATGTTTTATTCATTTTCATATTCATATTATAAATGTGTCACATAGATGTACATATTCAAAATAAAATGAGCTATATGACTGAGCCTCAACCAATTAAACTCTAACCAGCTTAAACTGAAAAAGGAAACAGGGATGGTAAAGTACTTGCCTAGCATGCACAAGCCCCAGGGTTCCATTCCTGGTACCATATAAACTAGTGGTAGAGGTAGAAGACTGTACCCTCCACGCTTGGTGGTTGGCAGCACGAGGATCCAAAGTTCAGGGTCATGCTCAGCTGGTGAGTCTGAGGCCAGCCTGGGGATATGCTCACATATCTCTGTTATGAAAAAAGCGGGAGACCCTGTTATGAGGTTACAGGAACATCTCATTGATTGTCAGAAGGAACCACTAAGACTTCTGAAGAGAAGACACTCAGCCATCTCTAGAGATGTCAGCATAGGGGAGTTCCTGAGACCTCTATTTTACTGGAGGGTTCCCTTAGGTCATGTCTTGACGACACACTACTGAGCTCTGTGTATCTGCTCCAAACTAAGGTACCTGTGTGCTCCATCCACTCGTCTGGAGGCTGGCTGCCTGTGTTATCTACTGTAGATAACGCCTAGGTGCTGCCTATGAGCTGGACATACAGCAAGAACTGTCCTTAGCATGGGAAGTGCCTGTCCCTGGCGGGGCGCGGGCAGAATACTGTCATTAACTCATGGAAGCAGTTTGGAAAGCACAGGATTTAGCTTGATCACACTGCCTTCTGTTTCCTGCTTTCTCAGGGCACTCATTCAGAGGATAGCATAGTGTGCTCTTGCCGGGTGGCCTGCTATGTATCTTGTTGCCATTGTCTTATGTGACTGTGTTAATTTCTCCCTGTGTCTGATACATAAACCATCCTAGTCTAAATCCTACGTACCTTTAACTATCAGCTTGACACAGCATAGAGTGATCTCAGAAGGGATTTTCAGCCAAGGTGTTTCCAAGATCAGACTGGCCTGACGGGGGATTGTTTAAGTTGTTAACTGATGGAGGAAGACCTGGGCCACTGTGGCAAGCACCACCCCTGGATAAGTTCTGAGCTTTGTAAGAAAGCTAGCTAAGCATGAGCCAACAAATGGCATTTTCTCCATGGTTTCTGCTTCAAGTTCCTGTGTGAGTGCCTGCTCTGACTTCCCTTGGTGACGGACTGTGTCCTGGAAGTACAAGCTGAAAAAATCCCTTCCTCCCCTAAATTTCTTTTGGTCAAAGTATTTTTATCACAGCGACAGAAAGGAAACTAGACCGTGTATGTGCGTATGTGAACATTGAATAGAGGTAGGTTCCATTACTTTGGTTTCAGGCATCCAATGGGGATCTTCAAACATGGCTCCCAAGGATTGGGATCACTACAGTACACACAGGGATATGGACCCTGGAATAATTCTCCCTCCATATTGGGGCTTCACTGGCTCTAGCAGTGAGTGCTTAAGATAATTCTAAAAAATACAAACAACTGCAACTCGAGGCTGTATCTCATATGGGTGCCTAGGAACCCTTCACTGTTGTTTAAAAGCTTGATTATAAAGCAAACATACCTGAGTCTTTAGGAGACTTAGACAGTTGAGGGCCTGGTGTTGAGGGCTTGGCGTCTACACAGAAGTCACCTAGCCCGTTGCTTGTTTGTGTGTCAGTTGGTTTCTTCTGTTTTCCTTCTCCTGTGTCTTTCCTCATTGAAATCACTGCTGTGACACCCTCCACAACTCGATGTGACTTGGTGAACAATGTCACGTTATGAAGTGGATTGTAAAAGACTGTGAACTGTAACTTTTACTGCCCATTAAAAGTAATTGAAAGTTTTCTACTATGTGAGCTTTTTAAAAAAGTGGATTTTAAATGGCATTGAAGTCATAATAACTTGTGGAAAATCATTAAATTTTAAATGGATGCCCTGAGACAACTAATCATGACCTCAAAATATATGTACAGCCATATTTCCAATGCTAGTAGCCTTGCACTGAGTTTTTCCTTGGATGCTGGGGATCCGAACTCAGGTCCTCATGCTTGTGTGGCAAGCAAGCACTTTACCAGCCCCTCCATTTCTTTATACTCTGCCCCACCTCCCAAAGAATTTTCACCAGCTTAGGATTCTGATAGTTCAGTCTCTGCTTCCATTAACAGTCCAGAAACAAAAACCCAAAACCACATGGCTAGAGATGGGTTTCTCCCACGAGTAACTCAGTAGACTGTTTCCTCAATGCAACAAGAAGCTGTAGGATTATTTAAAGCCAGAATAGAAGTATAATCACACTAGGTGGAAAAGTCAGAAGTTGGTAGTCATCATCTTCTATGTTGGAAATTTGAAGCCAGCTTGGGCTACATGAAACTCAGTGTCAAAACAGAAAAAGATGATGACAGAGGAGGCAGGGTGATGATGAATATAGTCAGATTTGTCTGTTAGGACCACAGTGACCGTGCTGTGTGAAGATGCTGAGAAACATAGGGAGTCAAACACAAGCTTTTCTTGGTTGGGTGAGAAATGGTGATGGCCAGCACATAGGGTAGGCTGGGAAGCAGTGAAGAGATTTAAGGTACATTAACATACATTTTGAACATGGAGTCACAAGAGTCTCATGGACTGGAAATACCATTAAGAAATGAGTTTTTTCTAGAAAGACTCTTAGCTCCCCACCCGTACTCATGCAACTGACCCTAATTAAATACCGCTGGACACACATACAGGTAACCATGAAAGCAGGAGAGGGACTTCCAGGGAAGAACAGGGTCAGTGGTAGGAAAAGGGACGAGAGAATCATGGGAGGTGGGATATAATCAAAGTGTGTTACATATGTGTAAAATTGTGACTAGCAGAACAAATTTAAAAGACTCCCAGTTCCTGGCTGAACAAGAGGGCAAGTCTTCCTGAGCACCCCGGTGAGAAAAATCGGCTGTAGAACAATCTGGAGGCTGAGTGGATCAATGAGTTCTGTTTTTCTCAAGAAGCTTGTCAGACATGTAGTAGAAGATGTCAGCCTTAAAGTGAGGAGTCAAATGTGCAGGTGGTGAGCTCTAGAGAAGACCTGAGTCAGAAGACATAAATGTGGCCCCTGTTAGAGGAGCCAGTTGTCTCATTGAGGTTATTAAAACATACTGGAGGAGTATAGAGGGGTGTTCATAAATTGAATGAAGACAAGCCTGTCAGGGAAGGGGGGGCATGGCTGAGGTCTAGAGCAGGAATGACATGGACCAATGGACTTGTTACCCAGCTGCCAGCTCGGGTAAGTAACCTTTCTATGTACAAAGACATATGAGGTCTTAGGTTTATTTTCCCCCTTCTTAGTGCTAGCGCCCAAGTCATCTTTATGAGTTTCATGCTTTTGTTTGTGAAAGATAAGATTTCACGTAAGTAAATCTGACTGTAGTTAAATTGTCCCTGCGTGGTAGTGTAGGACAGTTGTGATCACCTAAAAAGCACTGCCTGCTGTCTACTGGTAACACGGTGGAAATGAGACAGATGATCAGAACTGATACTTTAGGATGGCTGTGTGCCTTTTCTCCTGCTGATTAGATCCCAGCTCCTCCCCATGCTGCTCATTCAAGATGGCAAGCAGCATTCACATAACCACAAGCATGGTCTTTCCGGAGCTCTGCTCTCTCCATCCATCGCTCCTTCTCACAGTCTGCCATGTAAGGCCTGTTACAGATATCCTAACATCTTTCATTGGCAAAGCAAAGTCTGAAGCCAAGTGAGGAGGCTGGGAATGTTTCTAGTTCAGGTCACAACACTGTAGACCTGAGTAGAACCTAGAGACTGTGGACAGCCATTTGAAAATTTGACATTCCACAAGGCCAAAAATGTCGGTGCCTTTCCAAAGTTATCTTTAGCAGCATCAGACATTCTCAGCTGTATTTCCTAACTGCTGACCTCATCATTCAGTGTCACTAATAACTGTACCCAGGTACCTCTGAAGTGTGACATCTATCTTTGTGTAATAGCGTTGCATGCTTGATCTCTCCGTGTAGACGTTTAATTCTCTGGTACTGTGTGCTGTGTGCAAGTTTTGAGCTGAGAACTAAGGAAGTACTTGTAATTTGAGTCACGAACTTAACCTTCTCAAGTATTGATTCTCCCTGGTTGGCTATTTCACAGAAATGAAGATGCAGTCGGTCAGATGGCTGTTGGTCCCTTCCCGGTACCATCCAACTCCCCATCGCCCGTGGAGGTAAGGTTGTTCAGAAGTAGTTCTCAACGAAGTTTTTGCCACTTCCGTAAGACCTTATGTTTTGGTTTTTAGTCATGTAATCTCTGTTAACTAGCAAATACCCTGCCTAAGATAGAAAGCATTTGAGGTATGCTTATAAGGTGTGAAACAGTGTTAAATGAATGTATCAGAATCAGCTCACTACTGTTCCCTCCTCAGAGTTAGGGAGTTCCTCAGATCTCGTGAATGACCTAGCAATGGCCATTTACATATCAAAATCCAGAGAGCCCTGCAGCTGCGCAGTCCACAAAGCTGGAAGCCTCAGAGCAACGGGGACTGCAGTGTAGTCCCAGGCCATGACTGAGGGACTTGGGGAAGTCCTTTGGGAATTGTTGGTGTGAGTCTGCATTGAAAGACAGAAGCAGCTGGACTCTGATGTCCTCGGCACACCGCGGCAGTGGTAGACACTTGTCAGGGAGAGTGGCGCTAGCCACTGCCGTCTCCTTGTCCCTCTTCCTTCTGGGCACTCAGCCTCGTGGATGCTGCTGCTGACTTTCCCCTCAGGTTCCATTCCATGGGTCAGCTGTCTCTAGAAAGAGCCTCACACCTATCTCCGAGTCCAGTCAGGATCAATCAACATTGAATCACAAGCTGTTCCAGCTGTAATTTCCATCTGTTTTGAACAGTAATTGTCAAATAAGCTACAAATTAAAACTTTGTAGCAAGAAATATCATTTCAATCATCCTGATTTCAGCAGTCTTGCCAACACCAAGGGGTTTGTGGTGGGGGTTGTTTTTTTTGTTTGTGTGTTTTTGTCTTGTTTGTTTTTTGTTTTTTTCAAGACAGTGTTTCTCTGTGTAGCCCTGGCTACCCTGAGACATTCTGTAGGCCAAGCTAATCCACTTGCCTCTTCCTCCTGAGTGCTAGGACTAAAGTGTATGCTACCACTGCCTGGCAAGTTCTGTTTGGCTTCTTAAATTTAAGACCACAAAGGGTCTGAAGATGTAGCAGTAGAGTCTCTGGTATGCACCATGCCTTGGGTTCAGTGCCTTGCGCCAAGAGACTATAGAGACAAAAGACTTGAAGTAGATAGAAGACATGCTGGCAGAGGGCCTGCCCCACAGCCATACTTCCAGGCCAGATTCTGCGGCTGTATGTGAGCCATGGAGCCTTAGAGAATTACACTTGCAATCATCCTTTGCCCCCCATTCTAGCTTTTTGCAGAATAATGACAACAGCTTCTGCCTCATTGCTAAGATTAAATAACATATGTGCAGGATATATTCTGAGATGACTGAGACCACAGATCGTACCAAGCTGTATAAAAGCACCTTGCCTCCATCTGTTTTACTCTGTTGGGAATGGCAGTGACTCAACCACATGCCTTCTTTAGTGTGTCCCTGGCCAGCTGGTATCTGCAGCTTCCTGCTCAAGGGGCTGCATGTGACTAATGATTGAGGGTGCTGCTAGCTATAGGGTCCTGTCTAGGTACTTCCAGTATACTTTCATGGCCCTTGTATCCAGACTGAGGCAGAGTTGTTCTTTTCAACCTCGAGAAGAGACACAGACCATGAGCCCATGAGCAGGTATGCCAGTCAGCATCAGCCCTTGTGCATGCCTGGTGGGGACCACCAAGCCCATGTGCTTGTCCTGGAGTGGAAAGCAACCATGTATAGACCTACTCAGTAGGGACTGGAGAGATGGCTCAGAGGTTAAGAGCACTGGCTGCTCTTCCAAAGGTCCTGAGTTCAGTTTCTGGCAACCACGTGGTGGCTCACAACCATCTATAATGAGATCTGGTCTGGTACCCTCTTCTGTCAAGCAGGCACGTATGCAGGCAGAATCTTGTATAAATAATAAATAAAAGCTGAATAGTATTCCATTGTGTACATGTACCACAATTTCTTTATCCATTCTTCAGTTGAGGAACATCTGGGTTATTTCCAGTTGTGCAAGTGTCCTTGTTATATGGTGAAGCATCTTTTGGGTATATGCCCAGAAATGGTATAGCTGGGTCTTGAGGGTGTTTTGGTTTGGTTTGGTTTGGGTTTTAAGAATGCAGCTCTGCAGTTTCTGTTACAGTGTTGTCATGTAAATTACATTCTCTGGATTGCTGCGTCTTCTATTCACTGTCTTCTATGGAAAGGTGCCCTCCTGTGGGATGAAGTCTGTGAGCTCTTTCTTCACTGCTGTGTACATGCCATTACTCTGCCGTTATATAGGTGTTTCTTTGCATGTTCACACATAATTTATAAGTAAGATGACAAGAAGAACCTGTTTAAACCATACACTAAACATTAAGTGCAGCAATGCCATTGGTAAGTTGAACCTGACAGTAATTCAGCCTGGCTTTTATTGTGTGCTGGTGATGTCTCACGTTCCTTCCCTTATTTGGCAAATATTTAATAAGCTCCGTTTTGTTGTTGTTGTTTTTTAACACTCAAAAGAAGATGGTACACCGGCCAACTTAAGTATTTCAAACGGACAGAAATTAGTATCAGAACAGTGTCTCAGGATGACCTCTGAGTGTAGTTTCCTCCCAGTACTTGGCAGTATCTACAGCTGTATCTAGAAAACTCACTACTGTGGAAAATGAAGACTTAGGTTGGTTGGATGGGGAGGGGAGGCGGCCCTGTTAACTAACTGCTGTAACACTGTCCTTCTGGCGGCTGTGGCAGCTCATGTTCTCTTTGAGAAATGTTATTTTTTAAAAAGATGTTTATGATAGCATTAGGAGAAATTCAGTTTGTCAAATCTAGTAAACAGGATTTTTTTTTTCTTCAAAAAGAAATATTTGTGAACTTCCGTTGGAATGAGAGTTAAAAGACCCCACATTGCGATTTGAAAAATGTATTGGATTTAGGAACACAGAGGTAACACAGTCTAAAACAACAAACATGAACCTTATTTTTAAAAGACACTTAAGCTGGGTGTGGTAGCACATGTCTTTAATCTCAGCACTCAGGAGGCAGAGGGAGGCGGATCTCTGCGAGTAGGAGGCCAGCAAGCCAGTCAGTGCTACATAGTGAGATCTTATTTGAAAATCAAACAGGCTTTCGTTACACTGAGAGGCATGTTGGTGACGCTTTTAAAATGTGATGTTGCTTAGTGGCATCTCAGATTAGAGGACAACAATTATTTCTGTCGATGTATTCTTGTCTTGTTGGATGAGGAAAGGGGAGGAAGAACACCAGTGTCCATCTGGTCGGTGTCTTCCCAAACCACCAGAGCCTCGTTAGCACGACTGATGCTCTGCACTCGCATAAAGCAACGTTTCTGCCATCAAGGGTCTTTCTGTCCAGTTGGTAAGAAACAGTGGTTAAACTGTATATCTGAGAAAACACGGTAACATAAAAATAAAATAGCAAGCAAGGTGTGATAGTCCTTGTCTGTGACCTTGTCCAGCACTCAGGAGGTGCAGTGAGGACTGTAAACCCAAGGACAGCCTGGGCTATGCAGTGAGACTCTGGAGAGTGACTCAGTGACGTGCCTGCTGCACACGCATGAGGACCTGGGTTCGGCTCTTCAGCACGGGTGTGAACACTGTGGCGGGAGTGTGGCGGTCACCCCGGTGCTGGCCAGCCTCTCTAGCCAGCTGCTGAGCTCCAGGTTTCATGCTTCCCCATCTGTGTGCATGCTTGTGCACACACACACTCACACTTTTTTTTTTTTCCTGAGACAGGGTTTCTCTGTGTAGCCCTGGCTGTCCTGGACTCACTTTGTAGACCAGGCTGGCCTTGAATTCACAGAAACCCACCTGCTTTTGCCTCCATGAGTGCTGGGATTACATCATGCCTGGCCACAACTTATTTTTAACCATTAAAAATTCATACACTGTATTGTGATATATAGTTTCCCCTTCCCCACCTCTACCCAGATCCTGCCCACTCATCCAACGCCAGGGCTTCTTTCTCTAGAAAACAAACAAATAAAAAAATTTAAAAAAAGCAAATAAAAAAGCACTAGATAAATAGATAGATGGATAGATAATAGTAAAAGAGCAGAAGAAACACAACAAAACAAAACAAAATCAAAACCTATAATTTCAAGCAAAAGACCAGTGAGATCAAAAAAAAAAAAATCTACAAAATCACCATTGAGTTCATTTTGTGTCAGCCACCTACTGCCGGGCATGGGGCCTGCCCTGGAGTGCAGTTTATATCCCCAGTTAGACTCCATTGTAGAAAAGTTATTTTTCCTTTGCAAGTGGTTGTCGCCTCTCTGACCTGGTCCCAGCCCAGTGTGGCCCCATTTTATTTTATTTTATCTTATTTTATTTTATTCTTTTAGTTAAAAACTTTTTTTTTTTAACTAAAATAAATGAAAAAAAAAAAAAAAAACAAAACAAAACAGCCATCACCTTATTTGGGAGATTCCCAGAGAGTTGAGCAAAGGAGTGGAAGTTTGGAACTTTAGAAGGTGTAGGACAATTGTCCTTAGTAGGGGACATGCGCACACACACCATCTTTACCATCTTTGGGTGGTGCTATGTTGATGCTTTTGCCATTTCCTCATCTGCCGTCCTGACTTAGGTCTTCTAGGGGAGTTGTTGTGAGCAGGCTTGGCCGAGCCAGCCACATTGAACAGGCGGTTTGAAGATCAGCAAGAGAGAAGTGGACACCTGCCCCCAGGATTGACGGACTCATTTTCTCAGCAGCCACCTTCCTTCAGCCAGATGGTCCTCAAGCCACCAGGGATCCTTGTTCCTTAGAGTCATGCTGCTGACCTCCTTCCCTTTCCTGTCTTTGACTGTTTGCCATGTTTAAAGCTCTTGGCAAGCGGAGTGCTGTAACGGCTCCTTGCCGTGTGAGCCATTCTGTTCTGAGTGGAGCTATAATACCATTCTTGCATTGTTCAGGCACTCTTATATAAACTATGGTTTGCTTAGAATATAAGTGCCTCATTTCCAACAATTCTCAGTCCCCCACCTTTTTTTTTTTTTTTTTTTTTTTTAACCTGAGTCTCCTCTCCATCTGGATTGGGACTTCATAACCTCCTCAGTGGACATATGTCCAGCTAAAAGCAGAAGAGAATGTTTAAAAGGTGAACATAGTGCAGCTGAGATGGAGGCCTTTGAAGTGAGGCAGGCCCAGGAGGACTAAAGACCTGCATCAGATGAAAGAATCACAGATGTTGGCATCAGCGATCTTTCAGTTTCATCAGATAGATTCCCCACATACGTAATTAGGATGCAAAAGAGATGCTAATGAGTAACAGAGGAGGAGGAAGTGAAGCAATTTAGAAAGACAGTAAATATGGCTGGCTGCGTGAGTGCTGCAGTCTCACAGAGAAGCTTTCTATGAAACAGTATGAAGTATAATGTAGTAAGCACAGAAATCATTTACTCAAACAGTACTTTGGGGCAGATGACTCTATGTGTTTCTTTAAGGGCTTTTTGTTGTTTGTCTGTTTGTTTGTTTGTTTGTAGGCAGGTTTTTGTTATGTAGGCTTGACAGCTCTGAAATTCTTACAGTGGCCAGAGCTGACATTTTCTCTTCCCTGGCTTTTACTGCCTTTTGCCCTCTGTCCCTTCACCTTTCCAGCCTCGGTTTCTCTGTTTCACCCTGGCTGGTCTCTTGACCTGTTCAGTTACCTCTTCTTCGGCTGGCAGCTCAGCCGAAGCCCGCCAACCACTCTGCTGTCAATGCTGGTGTCGCTCTTCGGCCTCTTCCTTCTCGGGAGCAGTTCACCCCACAACACTAAAAGCAGGAAAGCCTCTTTACTGGCCCCAGGATCAAGTGAAAGCAGAATGAAATAGGAAAATATAGTACAACCCACAAGGCAAACAGTGGAGCTTTTAATGGCAAACAATTGTGGTTTATAGGCGAGAACCCTAAAGCAGCTACACTTGTAAGAGTCTGCTGGTCACAGAAACACAGTCTGGAGGGAGGGCTGTTCCCCAGTGCTGGTGCCTGTGGAACTTGGAAGTAGAACTTGACATGGAGCCTAATTTGTCATGTATATTAACAACATGTTGTCTGGGTGAACGAGTCTAATGAAGCCTCCGTGGAGAAAAGAGCACTGCCACCAGACATAAGTGTTCAGAATTACAACCTCTGTATGTATAATGAACCTGTGTGGACGCTTCACCAGAGACTGGTGCTGCTCAGGGTTTAGTAAATGCCTGTTGCTTGTACTGGGTGCCACTCGAACCAGGTGACTTTGCGACACAGAGCTCTGACTTTATGCATTCTTATGCCAAGATTTTGTCCACATACAAGAAACAGACAGAAGTGTAGAGGAATTTTAATTCAGAACACTGGTTTTCTGGCAAGAGATCATATTCAAAGACCTAGGTCTGTGTGATCTGGCTGGAATACAAAGACACCTTTAATCTAGGAGGCTAAAGGCAAGAAGATCTGAGCTCAAGGACAGCCTGGTAAAGAGCAAGTATTAGGTCAAGAAAAGCTTAGGTCCAAGGGTGGTGGTACATGCCTTTAACCCCTAACAATGAAGGTAAAGTTAGTTTGTAGAAGGAAGCATCCCTGTTTGAAAGTGAGGCCCAATTAAGTGGCAGAAAATGTGATGAATCAGAGAAAGGTTTGACAGATAGGATATGTGCAACTCTCATGAGAAGAGAGAGGAAAGAGAAGTTACTTACATGGCAATGTGGGGGGCAGGAGGAAGAAGAGGATGAGGAGGAGGAAAAAGAGGAAGAAGAAGAGAGAAGAAGAAAGGGCAGTTTTACCAGGAACAGCAATAGGCAGGTTGCAAAGAGAGAACTCAGGTGAAGACCAAATGGGTCAGAGAATGAGAAGGAGCTATAAGATTAGAAAAGATTACTGGAGTTAGTTTGAGGCCAAGCAGAGCAATTCAGGGGCTGAGAGAAAAGACAGGTTGAATAAGTTAGCTGGGAGAGGAGTTTGAGCCAAAACAGGTGAGAGTTCAGTAAGAACAACAGAGGGGGAGCTTATTTTGCAGTAAGTCTCAGAGGCTGAAATTCTAGGTCTAGGTTAGATTGCACGGAGGCTAAAATCTTCCAAGAGTAGGCCTAGGTTAACTGAAGGTGGTAGTAAGCTTCCCAGACAACCACTGAAACAGGTGACTAAAAGTTCCTTTTACTGAGAAGGGCAACAGAATATTTAATACAATGCTTGTATGTTTATAGTACATTTGCAGTGTGTGTATATATATATATATATATATACACACACATACACACACATATATGTATATATATGTGTATATCTTAGTATGGTACAGTATATATATTGTATATATATATATATATATACACACATATATACATATATATGTATATATACGTGTATGTATATATATAGAAACTGAGAACACTCTAGTCACCCAGTGCTGCAGGACTTCTATGGTTATTTGTAACCTCACTTTGTATTTGTATCATCCACATTCAGACCGGTATATATCAGGTTTTCTGAAGTGTTGATTATTGTTGTTTTCATCAAGTCCTTTGGAGATTGTTGGATGTGTTTCTAAACTTACTTTGTGCAGTTGTGGGAGAGCACCACTTAGAGAATTGCTCGCTGTACCTGCAGTTCCTGTATTACTGCACAGGATTGCTCCAGTCATAGTTTCATAGTGGGTCAGGGGTCGGGGAAGGGTCCATAGGTCCTACCCTCCCTGAAGGACTTTCAACAGTTAACAGTCTGTAGGAAAGGGAGTGTCGGAAGGGCATGGTGGCACACGCCTGTAATCCTAGCACTCAGGGAGGAGAGGCAGGCATATCTCTGTGAGTTTGAGGCCAGCCAGCCTGGTCTACAAATCAAGTGCAGGACAGCCAGGACTACACAGAGAAACCCTGTCTCAAAAAGAAAAGACAAGAAAAGAACAGTGTCATTGTTGCTCTTGCTGCAGTGAATAACCTCCCATCTGTGCTGAAGCAAGAAACTCTCATTGAAAAAAGGTCACACAAAGACAGAGAGTAGCAGGGGGACTACTGAGAAGAAGGGCTTAGTGGGAGGGAGATAGAGAGAAACCAGGGGTGAAAAACAACTGATATGTAATATATAAATGTATAAAACTGTCGAACAATAAAAGAATTTTTTTTTCGTTGTGTTGTTTTTTTGCTCTTCAAGACAAGATTTTTCTGTGTAACCCAGCTGTCCTGGAACTCGTAGACCAGACTGGCCTCGAACTCAATCTGCCTGCCTCTGTCTCCTGAGGGCTGGGAGTAAAGCCATGAACCACCACTGCCTGGACCAGTGAAAGAATTTTTTAAAAGAAAATTGCTATTGCTACAAAAAGCCCATAACTTTAGAGTCTCTAGACAGGGGGGAGGGGGGTTAACAATTAATTTAATGTTTATACTCTTGAGGTCCAACTGCAGCCTAAAAATAGACTGTGAGCAGGCTGTTAAATTTTCCAGTAAAATGTTGGCTGTGTCTTACAAAAGAAGTAGCTATGCCTCTTAGAAAGGTAGAGATATAGATCAAAGCTAAATCAACCCTTACTCATCATAAGTATGAAAATTCCTTCACTTGTTAGTGCATGTATTTATTGGGGGGAGGAGGTGTCAGGAGACAGTTGAACTCCAGAGCTGGTTCTTTCTTTCCACCAGGCGAATGCTAGGGATTAATTACTTCTGCTAACAAATTGAGCAGACATCTGATTTCATATGCCTTTTCAGCTGTGTGACTTAATCCTTGAGGGCTGGAGAGATGGCTCAGTGGTTTGGAGCAATCGTTGCTCTTCTGAAGGGCCTGAGCTCCATTCCCAGAACCCCATGGCATCTCACAACTTTCTGATGCTGTTTTCTGGTGTGCAGATCTACATCCTCAGATAGATAGATAGATAGATAGATAGATAGATAGATAGATAGATAGATAGATAGATAGATGGATGAATAAATAAATATTTTTTAAAAACTTAATGTTTGAATAGTCACTCATTTCTTTTACTATATAATTGATAAACTGGTTGTGTGTCTTAGTGACTTACGCTGTCTAGGAACATATTGCTCCCAATTCTGTGGGAGGAATAATTTTTCAGTGTTTCTTGACTTGTAAAAACTGAGTGTGTGGTCATAAACATCTAGATAAGTAATAAAATACAAGGGAAAAAAAAGCAAAAGAGGAACAAAGAACTAACAGCAAGCCTCCAACACTCCTCTTTTAGTCTCCTTAACAGAACTAGCAAAATCCGTTGTCCAGGTTCCCATTCCTAATAAGTTGTTGACAAAAAGAAGGGAACTGACTGAGACAGCCAGGCATGTGCCTGTGACAGAGAGCAGGGACCAGCAAGAATCGATGCCTAATAAAGCAAATGGACCAAAGGAAGATGGCAGACTGGCTTCCTTAGAAACAGTGTCCCCTGTAGCATCAGAAACACTACACCCACAGATGGGCAGAGTATGTGGTCTAAGACAGCGTGAATGAAGAATAACATCTTTATATTTTCCCTTTACTGTCCCACAGCTGGCTGACACAGAACCTGTCAGCAGTGAGGAAGACAGCAATGTGGATGCTAAACACCTGCCTGAAATTGAAAGCTCCAGACCGGTGAGAATCCAGCCTGTTCTTCATCCTTTATCCTAGACCGGCATGGGGAGCAGGGCTTGCATTTCTTACCAACCTAGCAAGGACTGCCTGCCGGCTGTCTTGCTCTCTAGGCACCTTGAGCTCTGAGACAGAGAGAAGGAGAGAATGTGCTACTCAGCAAATGACTGGTTGTCACAGAACTGGTTATCTCTCTGACCATGCTTGAGCTGTGCTGTCCAGGACTAAAGTGGCACCTAGCCACTCCTTCAAATCCAGTTCAGCCCTAAGTGTTTCCAGGGTCTGGACTGAAGGAACTTCATCAGGAGGAAATGGTTTCTTTGATTCTTAGTAAAAGATCCCTAGTTGCCAATGGACTAGACTATCATCAAATGAAGAAAGCTGTGGCTGTCCATTCATATAGATAACTTGCTGTTTAATTGTCTGCTTTGAACCGTGCTTTCTACTGTGTTCTGCATCCATGAGGGTGATGACCATTCCTCTATAAATCAGGACACAAAGTTAATTTTCTCACAAAAGCCAATGGCCAATATGTGACCATGGACACCGAGCTCTCTGGTGTCTGTGCCTTTTTGTAATGTGCCTTTCTGGTTTGTTGCTGATTACTTCCAAAGTTGGGCTACAGTTGTTAGAAAGGAATATGCTTTTTTTTTTTTTTTTTTACCCCTCTGTGTTTCAGAATGTCTTACAGATCTCCAGAGAATCACCACTTAGATGACTTTAAATCTAGTTGAGGTTTTACTTTACCTGAAGGAGTTTGAGAAGTTATTCGTTTATTTATCTTCATTTAACTTTTAGAAAAAACTTGTATTGGACCTGCCTTAGAGTACATCTCCAACAGAGTGAACTGATTTGTTTAGGCTTACAGGAAGGATTATTTCTACTTCAGGCTATCTCTTCAGCAAGAGTAGAAATTGTAGCCAACCACAATTGGGCAAACCTGCTTGGGCCTCGAGACCCCCAGTATCTAGACACCCAGTATCACCAGGACCCCTGTTCCTCTTCCAAAAGACAGAACACATATCTTTGCTGAAAGGCCATTCATTTAAATACAAGTTAACTTATTCTTTGGGACACTGTATCACTATGGATACATTACAGAAAATACTTAAAAGCAACATAATTTTTTATGCAGCCCCCAATTTAATCCCCAGAAGAAATGGAAAGGAAGGAAGGGATAGTCTCTTATGTCTGAGAGAGTCTGATGGTACCAACAAGGCTCTCCTGTAGGCTGCAGACAGAACCCATCCTTAGGCCACTCTGTTCCTGGGCACCATTAGTGAGAGATGGGTCTCAGGCAACCCAAGAGACCTGAAGTGTTGAGCTACATTTGAAAAGTGTGTGTGTTGCCTTCATATGTATTGTGTACTAAATGTGTGCCTAGTCTGAGTTTATTCTTAGATACCAATTCATCCATGAATAACTGGATTCTCACTCTTGATACTTCTCTCTCTTTATTCCTTCCATTCCCATCCTCCTCATTTTCTGGTATTCTAAAATTTCTGTCATCATTTCTAGTAGATTCTATGCATGGAGTAATTGAGTAAGGAAAGATAGCCAGAATTTGAACATTTTCCAGCATAATATAAATGGTCTCATATAAAATACTGTGAGTTTGGCCTCAGCCTGTTGTGGTGGCTATTCCTTTAATCCCAGCACTCAGGAGGCAGAAGCAGGCAGATTTATATGGCTTCTGGCTTACTCTCTTCAACACAGACTGGCAAAGGCTACCTGATGAGACCTTGTCTTTAAAAAATGTTGTCTTGGGACTCGGGGGGGGGGGATGAGTCATGGGTGAAGTGTTTTCCATGCACATATGAGGACCTGAACCCGGTCTCCAGAGCCCATGGAAAAATGGGCAAACATAGCAGCCTGCCTGTAATCCCAGCACATAGGAAGCAAAGATACAGACCCTCAGTCTATAAACTGAAGACAAGACTACTCCATGGCACGGTTAAGGGAAAGGCTTTTATCGTAGATATGAGAGAGAGAATAGCCAGAGGCATCTGGAAGAGTCCGGAGCAGAGAACGATGTAGACTGAACGTGGCCAGCAGACTGGACATGGCCAGGGCTATCTGCAAGAGAGTGACTAGCAGGGGGTAGAGAAGAGAGAAACAGGAGCAGAGAAAGAACAAACATGGATAACAGCAGGGCTGTAAGGGAAGGAGTAGATGGGTAGGGAAGCCCGTTAGCTGAAGGAAGTTTAGGGCAGAGGAGGAGGTGAGGAGGGAGGGCAGGTGCTCATGTGGACTTTGAAATGTATAATGGGTACTTTGCTACTAAGGGAGCCAGGGGCCAGCAGGAGCTCTGATACACTAATAGGCTCCCCAGGTGGCCATACTCTCCTTCAGCGGAGGTAAGGGAAAAGAATCCTTTTGGTAGATGGAAACTAATTTCACAAGTTCCTGGGGATGCTGGCTTTTATTTAACCACCAGAAATCCTCCTATTATCTAGTTGAGCTCATTTCTGGAGATTTGGACTTCCTCTTAGGGTTTGGGAAATTGGAGTTCAGTTTGGACCTAATTCCCAGGAAAAGCAAGCTAGACTAGCTGAATGGGAAGGGAGTCAGCTGGGGTTCTATAAGTTCAGCAAGAGACCCTTCCTCAGAAAATAGAATGGGGAATGAATGAGAAAAAATCCTATGCCCTTTTATACATATGTACATACATGTATAAGCAATGTTCCCATACATGCACATACATACATACATACACAATACAACACACACACACATACTGGACAAGGCTCACTAAGCAAAAGTTCTCTTATCTGTCAAATGGCAGTAACCAGAATGTTGGGAGAAAACAAATAGGCTAAGGAATATAAATCACATAGACAAGTGTACAGCAACTGATGCTTAATATACCTATCCATTCAACAAGGGATTGTTGGAGCCACTGTGTTCCAAGCACTAGCGAAGAACAGAGAATGAAGTAGTCAAAATGCCTTCCTCATGGTACATGTTCCCAAGTGGGAAGGAGGGAAGTTCATAACACTTCAGACTGAGGGGAAACTGCCACTCTCGTGGGAAGATGTTCCATATGGTTCAACCTAATGCCTCCATGTGTCCTATGATAAAATACTAAGAACTGTCCACCCGCCAGCCATCATTTGACCATTTCTGTTTCAATATGGGTTGAGTGTCCCTGTATTGCCACCTTTTCCTAGGGTTGTGCCCTTGTCTGAGGCAGCATGTGCTCTCTACAGGCTGTAACTGTGTTTACCTTTTTTGAGGGCAGTCCAAAGCAGCAAGTCCAAACTGTCTCCAAGCTTCTCTTTTCCTGAGGGCAAAGGTCATACCAGGCAGGACACTAAAGGCAGTAGGAAGAACTTGGCCACTGTACTTAGGGAGCTTATCCCAGTGATCAGTTAGGATAATAAGCTGTCCGGAAAACCATAGCAGAATTCAGGGGACATGGGTGGGTTAGGCAGACAGACAGGAATTAGAGAGGCACCCTGCGCTGGGAACATGAACACAGACCTTGGAGATGAGAACGCAGTAGACTGCTGAGGGTGGCATAAATTGGTAAAGACTTACCAGATGAGCCAACCATTGGAGACAGCATAGAATGCATGCTTAGCTTGCTCTAGATCAAGCTCCCGGCATCAAAGAAAACCAGCATATCTGAACTGTGGAGTATCTTAGTAAGGGTCAGGATTTTGTAGGGTGCTAAAGGACTTAACAGTGGAGTCCCAGGACTGAGGGACTTTATGCTGTGAACTCTAGACTGATTCACTGAATTTATGAAGTTAAATGATTATTCTTCTTTTTATGCCGTGTTGTTTCTGTGCTGTTGATAACTGATGATCTCCCCACATAACATAAGCTGCTGTCGGAGAAATGATATTCAAAAGAGCTGTTAGTTTGGGCTTGACCAAAACTCACTGTATAGCATAGGATGGCTTCAAACATACTTTAGCCTCCTGAGCGCTATGAAAGCTATGAGATTCCACCCAGCTATAAATAATTACTTATTATGAGAACAAGCGCTGGAGCGAACTGTTCACAGTCAAGCCCTTTTCAAATGCTGAGATTCAGGAAGCTTTATTCCTCTAATTCTTAGAGCTCACCCTTGTTTCTCTTTCCCATTTAGTGGGTACAGAAACTGGGGCACAGAAAGGTTATCCCCTTGGATTATATTGCTAGGAAATGATAGGGCCAGGGTCTGGATCCAAGGAGTCTGGCTCCATTGTTCACTAGTCTCACACTTGGAATGATCTTCCTGCTTCGGCCTTCCAAATGCTGGGATTACAGATATGAGCCACCATACCCTGGCTTTATAATCAACAAGCGAGTTTTTGTTCTGGATGTTGATTTTGTAATTTTTATTAAAACATTAATGGGTGGTCATAAAAGGATTGTATTCAGAGTGACTAGTATACAAATTGGGAAAGTGAAGTGCACTTTTCAACTCCAGAATGCAAGTACTAGCCCACTGATGATCCTCCAGAAGACACTGTTAAGATGGAGATGTGAGAGAAGGTTTACTGGAGAGACTGACTTACCTCCACTGCAGAGTTCGGAGGTCCCGCAGTCGGTTGTCGATAAGCTGCAGAACCAAGGAAGCAAGTCCAGAAGCTGTAGAACCAGGATGTCGCTGTGGAAGTCTGGGGAACCCGTGCTGGAGATCCTGGGGCACCGCTGTCCAAGGACAGAAGAAACTGGTACTGCCGCTCCAGGAAGGGCAGGGAAGAGAATTAGTCGAAGCTAAGCTCCAATATGAAAGCAGCAGCAAGAGGCGGGAGACTGAGGTGCAGAAACATGGAATAAGTTACCTAAAATGACCCAGCTTGGAGGCTGTACGCCAGAGCACTGTGTAGAACCGTCAGTCAGAGCACTGCAGACCCGATGAAACCAAAGCCTACCAACCACAAGAAACTCACACTGATACCGCTCTGTGATCTGCATGCACCTGCACACACGCACACACACAGGCACACAACCTCCTAAATCATCAACTCTTAACATCAAAAATTTTGAGATAGAACAGGTCATTAAAAAGGTGAGATTTACACTTAATACATTTTACATTGGCCATTAAAGCTATGCATAGACAAACAGATCTTTCATAAAGTGAAAGAAACTAAAATATTTCCAAACCTAGCCTGTGCCGGCCGTGTTCACAGAGGCTGCCTCGTTGAACCCTAAGGTGCATGTGGTCCTGCCCTTATCTGGCTGCTGAGGAGCTGTACCTAGCGGGCGGCAGTTCCTTCTCTGAGATTCCACAGCAGGACATTGGCACAGCCAAGACTCTAGCCCAATCCTTTGGTGTATTGATCACATAAATGACTTCCCTTAAAAGAAATATCACAGATCTGTTTCTTGAGACAGGAAATATTACTCGTTTCTCATGTGTGCTGGGACCCCAGAGATGAACTCCAGACTTGCTTGTTGTTTGGCTAGATAAGACCTCCCTAGGTACCCCAGGCTAGCCTCAAACAACTGATCTTCCTGCCTCAGCCTTACAAGTGCTACTGTTCTAGGCATGTAGCACATGCCTGGCTGTGTTTTTTAAAGGGCTTGAGTTAGACAAATGCTCACATGAGGCTTGCATGTTTAGAAGCTTGGTAGTTAGGTGAGAAGGAAGGAGTAAAATGGAGAGGCGTGCTCATTGCTTTCTCATAGCCAACCTCTGTGTTGGCTGCTACCTTTGTATCTCTAACCCTGTCTTGGCTCATAATTTTTTGCTTTCCTGTAAAGCCCATTTACCTTTTCTGTCTTCTTAGCCATCTCCTCCTCTAGGCTATTACAGTCACTAATAATAAAAAGATAACTAGGTAAAAAGCGGCCCCAACAGATGTGCCCTGCATTCTCTTTCTGTTTTGTTAAACTACTGAGCAACAGTGTGTGTGCCAAGTGACACCTGACATTTCTAACTCAGTTCGCCTCTGTGACATTTCCCATTTCTCACGGGTTTTTGAAGCTGTTTCAGGTTTAGATTTTTGGGGGTTTTGGTGGCGGTGGTTGCAATGGTGGGTTTGTCTTGGGTCGTGTTTCTTGTTTCTTTGTTTGTCATGTTGTCAGTGGCATATGTTGCTACTAACTGTCTGTTGTAAAATGTAAGTCTGGCCCTTAGCAAAATGTAAAAATGGGGAGAAATCTAGATAGCTCAAGGTCACATCCAACCTGGAGTTTCTTTTGTATAAATTTTAGAATTTACAGGGCCCAGGGATGCCTGGGGAAGCATGAGCTGTCTCCAGAATTAACTTTCACTGACCTACATTGATCTGAAAACTCCAATAGAAGCTGTAGCTCATCTTACCATTTCAGGCTTCCATCCACTGGACTGCCAGGATCCTAGGACCACCCCACTCTCTGTCTTGAAATGCCTACACCATGTAAGATTTGCACCTACACTTCAGGGAAGCTCGGTTTTCAATAGCACCTGTATGTCAAGATGCTCTGGTCTGACTCCCCTTTCAAAGTGCCAGGACTCCAAGTACAACCAAGAGCCTGAGTCTGTAACGACCTGAGGCTCCCTCTAAAGGGCGCACACTGCTCCTCTCTGACTCCTCTCCAAGACTGGCTCATTGCTGCCTCTTTGTTGTGAGGAATGAATATAATTCAGTACAGGAAACTCGACAGCACTTGCCTGAAGCAGGGCTTAGTCAACAGCAGCTAACATTAATGCCACTGTTCACCTGGGTGAAAGCCAAGTGAGCAAAAACCTTTAGTTTTCAGTCTACATTTTCTTAAAAGCTGCAGTGTGACTATCTCTAAGAAGTAAAAAACAAACAAACAAACAAACAAAACACATACATAAACCACCATTGAGATTCAGGAGTACAACTTTATCCAAATCAATGCTCGCCATGGTAGCCAGGGCCTGACCACCTAGGAAACATATTTTCTTCAGTCAGTGCAATGTTTTGAAGATGGTCAAGCCAAGTTTTATTCATAGGAGCTTTTAATTCTTTTAAATAAGTAGTTTTATTAATTCTCTGAGAATTTCATAGTGTATTGTGATTATACTCACCCTCAGCTCCTCCCAAATTCATCCCCACCTCCCTCCTGCCACCTTTATCTCTATTTCTCCTCTCGTCCCTCCCTCTCCCTCCAGCCTAATTTAGTAACCCATCGACTTCAGTTTTGCTGTCCACACTCTTCTAGTGTGTGGCCGCGTACTGGATCATGGTTGACCTACCAAAGCCCACACTCTTAAAGAAAACCGACTCTCCCTTCCGCAGCAGCCATCACTGTTCATGGCTCCACATCTAGAGATGGGGACCCATCTGTACAGGAGCTTTTATACGCAAATTCCAATTCCCAGTTTTTCTTTTCAGAGGGATGAGCAGTCCAAACTGCCCATTCATTGTGTGTTGCCAGTTCTCTTAGCTCTTGGCCTGCCTTGTTTGACCTGATCACTGAAAGTGTCTATACCTGCAGTAAGGATCCAAAACCTTCTATATCTGGCTCACTGATGTTGATGTCTGAAAGGCAGCGGGAGCCGCATTTCTTCTCAGAGATGATTTTGAGCCAGGTAGAGCAGAAGTCAGGTTTTCAAAGCACGCCTAACCCGTGAGGAGGAAGACCATGGTGGGCACTGCCAAGCTTCAGAGCTCAAGGAAGCACTTTCCTGCCCACAGTTCCATGGTTACCAGGAAGCAGGAAAAAGTGACTGCCAAAGAGTTCTTCACAGAGCTAAATCTAATCAGTGTCATGTCCCCTGTATCCTACCTAAAGTCTTCATTTTAGATGGCCTTTTTTTGATATAAACACATAATGGCTCATGCTGATAATCATTTCAGCATACCAGGCTTCAACGTCATGTTAGGCCCAGCATGAGCCTAATTTTCAGAAAGGCTGAAGAGAACTCAGGAGACCAGATCTCATCGATGCAAAATCGCAAGAGGTTTATTTTAACCATTGTGCAATGGGGTCACCCCTGCCAGTCAACAAAGAGTGGCCCTAGGAGACAAAGGCCTTGGGTTTTTAAAAGACAAGACATGGGAATTTTGAGGTTGCAGTCTTGGCAATTCAGGATTGGATGAGGAAGCTATAAAGTAAGATAATTGGTTAGTTTTAGGTGCTCAAGCTTGGCCAGTCCTGCCAAGTGTGGATGCAGCTGCAATTAAAGGTGGGGGTGGTTAGCTCATCTTTGAAGACTGGGGCTGCAGGCTTTTGGCCGGAGGTCAGGGTCTACTCAGAAGAAGGATTGAGGCCATCTGGGTTGGTTGCTAAGAAACACTATCTCGAAGACAAGGGTCATTCTTTTTGCTGAGTGAAGGTCATTGCTTGCTCGATTTATTATTATATCTGTCCTCACAGATAGGGTCACATTCCTCCGTTCTGGGAAGGTACTAAGAGGCTTTAGCTTAACCTGGACCTAAAACTCAAAACTATAGGCTTTAGGAGACATATAGGTTACAAAATTATTCTGATCCTTTCAGTCACGTGTGGTGGAGGGGAGGGTATGCATGTGAGGGATGGGGGCCAGGTGTCAACCTCAAGTCTCTTCCTCAGGCACCATCTCCTTTGTTTGTTTGTTTAGGTAGTCTCCTGAGCCTCCCTAATCAGCCCGCCCCTGTGATCCTCCTGGGATTGCAGGTGTGCAGCCAATTTTTTATGTAGGTTCTGGGGCATCACACACCAAACACACAACCAGCACTCTATGTACTGGATTATATCTCCAGCCCCCCCCCCCGCCCCCGCATCTAATATCTTTTTAGTCTCTCTTGCTGTCCTCTCTGGAAGACCAGCTACATCCCCGAAGGTCATTTTGAAATTTTCACAACCTGTTGAAAAAACTGCTGTCTGAGAAGTCTACTTCCTGCCTTAGAGAGAGCACTACATGGTTAGATAAACACAGGGAAATGAGAAAAGGCTGCTGCTGATAAGGAGCAAGTTAAGACTGTTGCTACTTTTAAAAAGGAAGTGGTTGGAAACTGCAAGAACTGATGAGCTAAAAGATGGCGTAGTCACTTTGGAATTCTGTTTCTTAGGGCAATGATGTAGTTTTTAGTTCCTGATGTTCTTTATCAAGCTGGGCTACTTTGATAAACATTCTCTGATCTTAGCACTGGCACTCAACTGTAAAACAGTCTCAGTTTCTCTAGAATTTACATCCTGGCTGGTATTTCCAATAAATGGAACTGTTGACATCCTCATTCCTGTTTCAGATCCACCAAAGAAATGGCCTCTACTGCAAGGGTCTGGGGAGTCTCTTGAGAGGAACGGGAAACTGGCTGAGTCAGCACTGACCCCTCTCGTGTGACAGTGCGAAGATTGCCAATGTAGACTTCAAGAGTATTCAAATATGCGGCATTTTCACAGCTCATTGTTCTTTATATCTATCTCAGAAAGCACTTGGGATTCGCTCAGATGATAAATTTTCCTTTGGAAGTCATAAAAACAACAATGAAATCCAATCAAACCTATTCAGTAGCCATGCAAGAAAACCCTTTTGGCTTTTCATCCTTCCTCTCCTCTCTTATATGGTAGTGCAGACAGCAGAGCTGAAGAGCAACAAGGAAGGCAATCATGTGACTGCAGAGACAGTCGGGAAGGCACATAGTAACAGAGTTCTAATAACACCTCCTGCTCACCTCCACCCCATACCACCCCCACCACCCCCACCCTAGGAGAGGTAATTCGTCCACTGAGCCTTCACTTTAATTTGCACTTGCCTGAAAAGAATCACTTGTTATCAACATTTTTCTGCATGGAGAAAGGAATATGCAGTTGTAATTCCTAGTAATTAGCTATCAAAGTGGAAAAATGACAGAAGGATCAGGGCACAGAACTCAGGCTGTCTCACTACATCGGGGCTTTCAGAGTCCAGGGCTTCTTGGAAAGCAGCACATCTTAGCACTGTGCTGTGAGGGACAGCTTGTGTCCTGGAGAAGCCTTGCTTGCTGGTGTTGTGTTAAGAGCCAGGAAGCTAAGACCTTTGTAAGCTGTGGTGTCTTCCTTCCTTCCTTCCCTCCTTTCTTTTTTCTAACTTTTTATTGAGCCTTTGTAAATTTCACGTTATGCACCCCAGTCCCACTTGTCTCCCTGTCCCCTTTGTACCCACCCTCCACCCTTGCAAACCCCCCCCAAAAAAAAGAAGAAAAAATCTCATTGTGGAAGCTTTAGTATGTCACACCGTACACCCTCTTGTCCTCATATCTTCCCTTGCAAATGTTCATTGCAAGCAGCCATTGTTCTGGTTTGAGGACCCAGGCCTCTGCTACACTATCGTTACTGCATCTTCCCTGGGACTCCTCTTGGAGATCCTGTTGTTGCCCTGTGTCGTAGAGATCCTGCAGTCTTAAATCCAGCCCCTTCATGAGCTCCAGCAGTTCATTGATGGGGTAGATGTTGGGGTGAGCCAACTCAAAGCCCTGGATCTGGACCTGGGTGGTTGGGCAGCCCACCAGCTCTCCTGCACCCACAGCACCAGGGGGAGCTCTGCAGCACTGCCCCAGCTATCTCACCCAATGACGAAGCTGGCAAGGGGCAGTGCCAGCCGTCTTGCCCTCGGGTCGGCTCACCCATGCGAGCCGACAGCAGTGCAAGCACGATTGTGCTGCCCAAGAGAAGTGATGGCCTACTCTCATGACTTCAGGGCCAGCTCTCTTGTCTGCCACAGGGGGCGAGGGGTGAGGTGGAGTAGGGGCTTAAAGGGGGTACACATCTCTCCCACAGCCAGCTGTGGTATCTTTCAAACAAAACTGCAAATCCACACAATCTTGAAGCTGTAAACCGATTATACTGAAGACCTGTATGTCCTGGGCATCAGTCACTACAGTTCCCATGGCCCACTCTACCCAGGAGCTTTCAGAACTGCTAAGAGTGGTGGCAGCTAGTGTTTGCAGTGTTCACCGTGACTCTAAAAAGCATCATTCTAATCCATACTCTGTGGAAGAGTGATAACGTTTAGATTGGTCCTAATTTTAACCCGTGTTTTACATGAAATCAATTCTATTATTAACCTATCTTATAGCTAATAAACTGAGATAATTATCACAGACAGGATTTCAGTACAACTTTTAAAAAGTAATTATTAGGGCTGTGGATGTAAAACAGTGAGTAAAGTGTTTGCTTTGCAAGCTTGAGGACCTGAGTTCAGATCCTATGGAAAGTAGAGAAGGAAAATACCCAGAGGGTCTAAGGCCAGCTAGCCTGGCATATGCAGTGGCAAACAGATCCGGTCTCAGACAAACCCGAGATTGACTTCTGACAGCATGCACACATCACATTCATGAACACGCATATCACATACACACACAGAGAGAAGGAAGGAAGGATCCTCACACTCTGGTACTCCCGGCTACGTGAGAGTTTGACCTCCTACAGCATCCAGACCCCACCTCCAGAGATTCTTGGTGTTACAAGTGTTAAAGGGATAGTTGGTGTGGAACACATTTAGTCCCCTGGCCTCTTGTCTTTTGGTGATGCGTCACGTGCAGACTTCTGGCTGAGCATCTTGTCTTGTGTGGTTGAAGCCATCATATATACCCTGGGAGCTGTCCCTTCCCTTAAGTTTAGCTGGACCAAGACAGAAGAACAGACGTTCTACAGAAATGATGATTCCATGAAAGACTCTGAAGCAGTGGGGAAGGCTGGTGTCTTTCAGAGTACAAACTAATTTTAGAATGTAAAGTGAGCTCCATAGACATTTGTCACTGAGCTGTGTTCCTGAACTATGAAACATGAATATGTAGGCTAAGGGGTAGTTTCTCTTGATGAATAAACAACAATTTTTTTAAGGAAAAGTTCAGGTGCTGTTGGAGTGTTTAGTGACCTTACTTAAACAAGCGCAGAAGTTTGCTTAAAGGCTACAGGTGTTGTTCATGGCACCTGTACTGGTATGATCAAATATGTCTGGAAGGACAAAATTACTGCAAGGAAGGAATCACTGCAAGGTCGGAATCACTGCAAGATCAGAACATCACTCAACTGAGGAATAGTCAGAACCAGCAGAGCACATTGCCAAGGGTCTCTAAGCTGTGCTCATCTCCTAACTCCCCTTGGCCAGACCCACTTCCTCAACGTGGTGTGCACATCACTCCTGGAGCCAAGCCTCTACCAGAATAGAGCTGACCTGTCCTCACTTGAATCATTAGAATCTGAAGCTTTCTGTTCTTGTTTGGCCCCAGTATCTCCCCATAGGCCATTATGTGTCCAGGGAAAAGGGGTTCTTTAATTTCCTAGTTTCAGTACACGTAGTGTGGGGATTTGAATGAGAATGGTGTCCATAGGCTCATATGTTTGAATGTTTGGGCCCCATTTGGTTGAAAAATTAGGAGCTGTGTCCTCACTAGAAGAAGTGTGTTATGAGGAGTAGGGTCTGAGTTTCAAAAGCCCATACCATTTTCAGTTAGTGTTCTCCCTCTCTTTCCTTCCTCCCTCTCTCTCCATCTCCTGCCTGTGGATCAAATTTTGGGTCTCGGCTACTGCTCTAGTACCATGCCTTCCTGACTGCTGCCATGCTATATGCCATGGCAGTCATGGACTCTGATACAGTAAACAAGCCCTAATAAACTCTTTGTTTTATAAGTTGCCTTGGTCATGGGGCTTTGATGCCCAAGGTGGAGGCAGGCTGTTTTATTACATCCCCATATTGAGATTTACACCACCTCCTGTGCCACCGCCATTAAGGGAGGGAGGGAGGGAGGGAGGGAGGGAGGGAGGGAGGGGGAGAGAGAGAAAGAGAAAAAGAAAGAAAGAAAGAAAGAAAGAAAGAAAGAAAGAAAGAAAGAAAAGAAAGAAAGAAAGAAAAGAAAAGAAAGGAGGACATGACTACTTCTAAGGGGTTGGAGTTTTTATTATAGGTATAAAGGAGAAAACAGGCAGAGACACTTGGGAAAGTCCATAGTGGACTTAACCAGCAGACTCAGCCTGGGCCATGTGAGGAAAGGGGAGAGGGAAGAAAAAAAGGGGGAACCAGCAACAGCAGCCAAGAAAGCAAGAGGTAAAAAGGGATGGAGTGAACAAAATGGCTGGGTTATGCAGTGAATTGCAGCTGGGGGAAGGGCAGGCAAGCGCAGTCTGTGGGCTGCAGAAATTGTGGGGGAGGATTGTTGGTATGCCAGCCAGGAGGGCCCTGTAACAAACCCGTAGAGACTAAGGAATGCTGGGGGAACCTGGTAACCATCATCAGCTTTGATATGTTAATGGGGACCTCAGCTGTTTGTCCCAGGTTTGAGACCCAGCACACACACACTTAAAAATTATGCAGATAATTAAGGCTGTAAGAGTCAAATACAGACTCAGATTTGCTTGAGTCAGGAGCTAGGATTGCAAACTCCTAACACTCTCTGACACAAGCCATCCTGTTCTCACTTCCTGCTCTCTAGCAGGACACACCGCCCAGGAGCACCAGAGCAGACACACCTCTGTCATTCAAATCAATGTCTTTTCTATCTCTCTGTGGTCCCTGCATAGTCTTAAATCCACCTACATAAAGAGGAGGAAGTGGGTGGAAACAGACATACACACTCTGGCCAGCATTTCAGCTGACACACCTCCTGTGTCTGTGTGTCAGTCCCCCACATCTTGATCATTAGCTTCTTTCCTGGAGTTGAGGACTAGCTTACCTTTATCAGGTGTGCTTTTAGCCTCTAGATGAGTATCTTAGAGGGTGGGGGGAGGGTGATTCCAATATCAGGAATTGAACCCTGGAGGTGTATTCAATACTCAGTAGAAGTACAAACCTAGGAAAGCTAGTATAATAGAGGAATAAATGAACAAACAAACAAAAACCAAATCATATCTGATAGGACTTGCCTGAGCTCGCACATGTGGGTGGGAGATGGAGAATGTGTGTGTGCTGTTTGGTGTCGTTTTTAAGACCTCACCTTCTGGCAGAGGCAGAAGGTACGATTGAGACATAATTGCTAACTGATTGTACCTCTTACCTTTCAGGAAGACCTGCCCCAGGTGGTTGGTCACAGCATGGTGGCAGAGCAGCAGAAGGCACTGGGGTCACCTGACAGCGTGCGTAATTTATGTTTGGGATTTGCTCTGTTGGGGTAGTGTGGCATATGAACTGACCTCCACAAGCAAAAGAGATGCTTATGCTGTCATATCCGTTCTCACTGGCGGAAGTTTAAGAGTGTCTTTTTTTTTTTTTTTAAGATTTATTTATTTGTTATGTATACAATGTTCTGTCTGCATGTTCACCTGTACACCGGAAGAGGGCACCAGATCTCACTATAGATGGTTGTGAGCCACCATGTGAGTGCTGGGAATTGAACTCAGGACCTTTGAAAGAGCAGCCAGCGCTCTTAACCTCCGAGCCATCTCTCCAGCCCCCTTAAGGGTATCTTAAAACCTGGTATGAATGCACAGTTGTGTCACTGATCACACTTGGGTACCCAGAAGTGTCCTCTTGTCACCCCTCGGTCCTGGGAGCCTAACCAGGTGAAAGACACCCTGTAAAGACACCCTTTTGTAAGGCCACCCAATCTTATATAGCGCTATGAATAAAAACTTGAAGTGGAAGAATTTGTAGTTGGATAAATACATAAATAAATAACTTCAGTGTTCCTTACATTTTGACGTTCACTTTTCTTTGAAAGCTAGACCTCTTCCTCTGAGTAACTGTGTGATAATACTGTCTAATGATGAGAGCCTGTTCTTGTGATTGAGGTATCAATATGAGTAATAGTATTTTGAAAACTAGAAAGCATAACACATACAGGGTGGTTAGAATTGGTTTAGTTCTTGCCTAATGCATGGTGCCTTGCAGCAGATATTTCAAGAGTTCAGGGAAGCCTGGCACTTACTGGAATCTAGCAGGCAAATTGGGTCACCCCCTCTACTTTTTACATGACCCTTGAGAAGGCATTCATTGAGGATTCTTCCATTTCTTAGTTAGTTAATGCTAATATTCACTGGGGGTTTTGTCAGCAAGAGTACAAAACTATGAATTAATATTTCACTTGTTGTCCCTGATTCATGAGACCCCCAAAAGACCACCAGGAGTAGAGTCCATTATAAAACACACAAGGATCTTTATTCAAAGCTTGAGCCGGGACTGTCAGTGACACCAAGGCACTGGTATCCACCTGAGAGCCCCAAGCTCAGAACTGAAGGTGATTTATAGGTCCCAGTCCCAGTCCCTCCCAGCGCATCCAAAGCAGGGGAATTCTACCCTGGTACGCATCTGTTGGTTGAAACACAAAAGGGATATTGCACTTTAAAAATGATTGGCTGTGGGAAGGTGCCAAAACCATTCACAGTCTAGCTTCCTTTGTTTGGCTGTTGCTAGGGGAGAGAGGCAATGTGGGCAGGTTTCCTGGCAACAGTATCTCTAGTGTGCGGAAAGGAATGCAGTAAGGCGAGTTCCTCCCCACAGCTGGCCACAGTCTCCTGTGCCTGACCTTTGTTCAGGCTTGTGCTTTAAACTTTAATCCAGTAACCCAAAAACCTAATTCTTAGTTCTTTGGTCTCTTACACTCATATCTTGCTTCCCCTTTTTGACCAAGCTCCATCAAAGTATTTTAGAGCAAAATTAAATAGGAGGCAGACAAAAACTAATCTAGCTTTCCCTTTCTTGCTCTCTCAAAACACATTTTTGGAGCTTATCATTATTTTTTTTTTAAAGAAAGTTGAGCTCATTTGCATGAACTCAAATTATTATTTTTTAAATTATTTATTTTATTTTATGTACATTGGTGTTTCAGTTGCATGTTTGTCTGTGTGAGGGTGTCAGATCCCCTGGAACAGGAGTTACAGTCATTACGAGCTGCCATGTGGATACTGAGAATTGAACCTGGGTCCTCTGGGAGAGCAGCCAGTGCTCTTAAATGCTGAGCCATCTCTCCAGCCCTTCCTCATTATTTTGATAACAATAGTACAGCATTTTTACAATGCTCTTATTACCTATACACTGGACATTCAAGTGATTTTCCTTCATTTTTTAGGCCACCTGCCAGATGAAACAGCAAACATATTCAACACAAGTCTCCTTCAGCTCACAAGAGATCCCATCAGCACCAGCTCCAGTGTGTCAGTCAGCAAATGAAGACATCACAGGCTCTGGTACGACTCCATGTAACCAAAACTGCCTGGTGAACCTTTGGAAAAGGAAAATGTCATGACGCTCTGAGAAAAGAATGAAACCAGGAAGCAGGACACCTAGCTGTACAGTTCCCCTCTGCTCCCTTACCTTTGAGTATGAACACCCCACTTCCTGCCCTGTTTTCTGATTTCTCCACCACCTACATTGCCTAATATTACTGAATATAAATACAGAACAGAAAAGGCCCTCCATAGAGGCATCTGATGAAACAAAAGCCTCAGATTGCCTGTCAATCTCTCAGAGAGTAAGGTTAAGTCATGAATAAGGTCTCCAAAATCATAATAATCATAATGAAGACAGTTTTTAACACTATGTATTTTGATATAAGCCATGTGAAGATTTATTTTTCAGTAAAGAACTTGGTATTCAAAGCCAGGCACCGTGGCACCTATAATCCAAGCATTTGAGAAATGGAGGTAGGAGGATCAGGAATTTAAGGTCATCCTCGGCTACAAAGTGAGTTCAGGACCAGCCTGGCTCTAGTCTCAAATCTAGTCTCAGAGAGAAAGAGAGGCAAAGAGAAAGAGGCAAGAACGGAATTCATGTTGTAGCTTGAATTCTGATGATGAGTGAGGGTAAGTTTTACTTATGGCCTCAGGAAGTCATTTTTCCTATTTTTATTATAATACAAATGTGTGCATACATACGCCTGGGTATGTGTGTATTTATCTGTGTATGTAAGGGTTGGATAACCTTTGACAAAGTACTTGATACCAGAAATCGTTCAGATTTTAGAACATTTATTTTTGTATACTGAGATAGATTGGGAATAGGATCCAAATCTGAATACAGAGTCCGTTATGTTTTTATATATACCTTCTCTGCACAGCGTAAAGGCTATTAAGTGTGTCTGTGTTTTGACTTTCTCCTCCCACATGAAGTAACATGTTGAATTTTCCATTTGTGGTATCATGCCAATGCTCAAAAATTTTCAGATACTTGGATTAGGGATGCTAAGCCTGTGATATTATGGGATAAATTCTAAGTAATTTTTTTTTCAGTCAATGTACCTTATTGATTAAATCCCTTATACATCTTAATTGATGTTTCATACTCTTATTGGAAGTATATACACATTTTTCTTTTATTCTTCCTTTTGTTTTGGTTTTGCACCTCTAGGGCCTTAAGAGGTAAACAGTCTTCTGAACTCAGATCTTCTGCCCTAATAGCCTTTATACTCATGGCAGTGTTACACTTTTGTATACCTAAATATTCAGTCATCTTAAATTTTTCCATGCTGATTTTTCATGGTATATTTTGAATTTTGTTTTTTTTTTTTTTTAATTAAGTATACCTGAAATTGATAAGTTGACAGATTCAAGGAGTAAATGTTTTCATCTTAGGAAGTGCCACGGCAGTGCAGTATTTCGTCCTGTGGGTGTGGAGAGCAGTGACTCACCCTTTCCCTTCACAGCGCCTCATGGGAAGGGAATGATAAGCACACAAACCGATGCTCCAGCGCATGCAAGATGAGCTGCATCTCCCACTCGCCAATCGTTTTGTTTTATCACTTCCCAGGTAACTTCCAGGCTCCTCTCTCGGTGGACCCTGCAACATGTCCCATTGTCCCTGGCCAGGAAATGATCATAGAAATATCCAAGGGGCGCTCAGGGCTTGGTCTCAGTATCGTAGGAGGAAAAGACACACCTTTGGTAAGTATCTAGAATAAATGATGCCTCCTCTCACAGAGTCGGTTGCTGAGGCTCATTATGGCCCAGGATGCTTGAATGGGAGGCTTGACAAAACAAAACAAAATAAAAGTACTGGTTCCCTAAAACATAAGGAGATTCAGGAGCTGCAGGTGCCAGAGAAACCTGGTTCACTGCTTTTGGCTTGCAGGCTTTGCCTCTCTTCATCTTCCCACATGCCCTAGAGCCTGCAGCTGACTCCCAGTACACTGCCCAGCCCAGAAGTGAGTGTGCCCTGAGCCCAATGTTATTGACTAAAGGATTCTAACTCCATGATCAAAAACTTGCGACTGAGGACATTTGTGTCCTAACTTCCCGTCTGTAGTCAGGAGCTACTGCATGTGACATCCTGCGTAGGTGTGATGCCCTTGGGTGGAACTGGGAATGCTGGATATGCCCAGGGCCACAGCCAGTTGAGCTGCCAGCGCCTTACAGGGGCCTTTGCTTCCATAGGCTCTAACCTCCTGCATTTCTTACTTAGCTTGGGACACCATGTCTCTCTGGCCTTTGTGGTTGAGGAAAGAGAGGTCTTTCCTCCAGGCTTTCTTTTGGTTGATATGACGAAGCTGTATCATTAAACAGTGCAACGTTCTTATAATAGTGTAGTAACCATGACCCCTGGGTTGTCGGAAAGCTCAAAACTTTTAGAAACACTAGGAAATGGTTTATAAAAGCAATCCTTTCCATACTAAAGCCGTTGGAGTAGTATTGAGAAGCTGTGCCCTGCCATGGGTACTAGCTCCCTCTTCTAGGCTTGTTTCTCCCCATTTTCCCAAAGAGATGTCTTAAATACTGTTAAGAATCAAATTTGTATAAACACAGCTGTGTTTAAACAAAACAGAAAAATTAAATTTTAGAGCAATTCTATGCTGAATTCTTTCATGGTAAAAATTTTAACCCTGTAGGGGCTGCAGAGATGGTTAAGAGCATGGACTGCTCTTCCAGAGGTCCTGGGTTCAATTCCTAGTACCAACATGGTTGCGTATAGCTGTCTATAACTCCAGTTCCGTGGGATCTGAGACCTGATACACAGGAAAAAAATTAACCAGCTGATTTCTTTGTTGTAGATAAGTCTCTTTTTATGACTTAGCCTAAGACAGATCTGGAGTTCCCGGAAGACTCAGGAGAATGGAGTCTGCTCAGCGACTCTTGACCTTGCTCTGTCACCTCTGTTGGTACTAATACAGTTCTGCCCTGTGAGGGATGCTCAGCATTCCTGATGGAGATGTGTCTGCTGCCCTCTGCCACCGGCCTGTGCTAAGGCCTCTGGCCGAGGGCACTCCCCCAGCCTCCTCTTCCTGCAGCCTGAGGCCTCCCTGAACCTCGTGTTGGGCTTCTCTTGCCACCTCAAGAAAGGCAAAGATAAAAATTCTTCAGGAGCATCATGAGGGTCCTTATATATGGGTCTGCCGTAGATCCTGGGTATGCCAGGACCCTTGAAAGATAAGCACCACTTAAAATGAGAGCTGGGACACAGCTTTGATTTCCTCACACACCTCGTCAAAAGCCTTCAGTTAGTGTTACAGAAAACATATAGGGCTGTCATTTTTGTGCGGCCAAAAAGTGAGTAGAAGTGAAAAGTGTTTTAACACCTTGTTCCTACAATGAAGATATTTTCCCCTTTCTAATGCTCCCCCAAGTTTTCACATGAAGCATGAAAACTAACACATGGATCCCATTATCCAGGCAGCAGGAAGTTTGCAAACAAAGGTGGGAGTTTGTAAAAAGATGGTGCAGGAAATGATGAGCCAGTTATGTCTACTGGTTAGACTTACCTCAGCCGTGGTGCAGGGAAAGGCAGGCCTGAATCCCACCCCTCCCCTCTCTACCCCTTCCAATTAGAATCCCATGTCCTTTTTGTTATGTAGCCAACCAGCGGCCATCTGTAGAGTTAGTCTCTTGACACCTCATCAGTCCTCTCTGCCAGGACAGATGGCTTTTGAGATCACAGAGGGAGATCACATGTCCTGTCTGTGTTTGCAGCCAGTCACCTGCAACAGCCTTTGAAAGTACTGAGCTAATGACAAGGGTGAGCCCCTCAGAAGGTTTACTGGTACACCTGGTCCTGTCCTCAGAGACAGCCTTCTGCCTCTGCTGTTCTCATCTGTGATGCCACTGCCAAGCTAGCCTCTGGAGAGCACAGCCTTCTGTGATGGCTTGCATATGGTTGCTCAGCTCTTTGTACTTTGACCTGGGTTGTGAAATCGAGTGACATTACCCTGCCCTTGAAGAGTGCACACATTTGCTCAGTAGTTCTACTACCTTTTGGTGCTCATGGTTTGCTTAGGAGGTCAACCGATGAGAATTCATAGTACTTCAGATCTCTAGAGGGAAAAAGGAATGCTGTGGGAAGCATTATCCGAGTTTAACTGTTAGTAATTGTTGTATGATGTGTGGAAGCCAGAAAGCCAGATAAAGCACATATGCAGTGAAGGAGGGGTATCAATTCATGTTTTCTTTCCATCCATTCATATGGGTATGATTCCATCTTTCTTCCTGTCTTCTCTTGCTCTTGCTCTTCTCTTGTTGACCTATTCCATAAAACACCACAAGGCCTTCTAATGTGCAAGTAGAAGGTTAAGAGCACTTACCCTGCAGAAGCCTCCAGTGCCAGCCCCGCCCAGACCTGGTAAAAGTTCCGTCTCTAAATGTCTGTCTCCTGATTGGGAGTTTCATACCCACATTCTTGAAGTAACAAAGTATAGCACCCCAGACAATTTGAGATTATTTTATTTCCAGTTGTGGGGATGCTAGAAAGGAAAAGAAAATTCAAGGAGTAAGTCTTTCTCTTGGTTGAACTCCTGATAGGCCCTTCTCTAGATACTGTTGCCAGCAACCCCAGTTTAGACACTGTGACTGCACCTAGCCTAGCAGAGCAGAGCACAGTTGCTGAATCTTGGTGTATGGATCTCAGATGTTAGGGCCAGGCGGTGGTGGCACACGCCTTTAATCTCAGCACTCTGGAGGCAGAGGCAGGAGGATCTCTGAGTTCAAGGACAGCCAGGGCTACATAGAAAAACCTTGTCAAAACTAAAACAAAACAAAGGAAAAAAAAACCTTCAGTTTAACTGTGAGATGCTGTGGAAGTGACTTAAGTTAATGCCAGATGGGTACTATACCAGTAGTGTTGGCAAAAGTGCTTTGCCAAGTGCCCTTCAGTTGTCACTAGAGTGCACCCTTGAGATGACCCAGACAGTAAAGTGTTTGCTATGTAAGCACGAAGGCATGAGTTTGATGCCCAACAACTAAGTAAAAAGCCTGGCATGGTGACACGTGTCTGTAATCCCAGAGGTGAAGAGGCAGAGACAGGGGGATTCCTGGTACCAGCCTAGTTTAATCAGCAAGGCCCAGGCTCCATTGAGAAGCCCTGTCTCAAATAACAGGGTGGACAGCTACCGAGGTTACCAAGGTTGACCTCTGGTAACGGCACACATACACACACCCTAGCTTTCTTCATCTCATATCTCTGTGTGTACTCTTGCTATGTAAGTCACATGTATCCTCACAGCAGCCTTATGGGAGAAGTCTAAAAGTAATAGTTCTAGAATTTTTAGATGACAGTTTTCAAAGATATATCCTGGCAGTAGGAACAGGAAGCATTTGGACAGATGGTCTGGGTTTAAAGTCCATTCTTTGAGCCCTTGTGCTAGCCCTGCTGCTGTGTGCCATAAGTAAAAAGCCCCTAAGTGCCATCTTAGCTTGTGTTAACCCATACAGTCTCTTACGCCCGTTAAGTAGTGCCTCTACACCAGGCTCGTCACACCTTTCTGAACCCTAGCCTACTATGCTCAGTTCCTCTAGCGGCCCCACGGGCTCTGTGAGGAGTGTCTCTAATGCATTTTAGCTGTGTTCTTAGAGTCCCTGACCATTGCTGGGCACGGTGAGAGTGGTATCGGAAACCACAGCATTGAAGTGAGAACCACAAGGCTCGGAAACAGACCAGAAGGACAGTTGTGACTGTCTGTGAAACCTTAAGTTTCCCTTCTTGTGGATAAAGGAACAATCCAGTGCCCTCTGCCCTGAGAGTGAGCCCTGCCCCCTCATAAAAAGTAAGAAGATGATGTGGGTGTTCCCAAGGGGTTCGGTTAACAGGCAGGTGTCACATTATTGTTAAGGTCCAATAAGTGACCTGCCTGCACCCAGTGAGTATGTAGTCCCTAAAGGACTCTTAGCAAAGGTTGGACTCACATTCTGCAGAGATATAGCTACTCAGCTTTTTTGCTTTCTAACAAAGGAGATACGTTTATGTTTATGGCTCTTATTTTCAAAATGATGGTGTAAAAAGCTCATTACCCCCATGCTTGACATTGTGCAAATTCTTTAGTATTTTAAGTCTCCAGGGTTGTTTTATTTTGTTTAACTAGGGGATAAGGCTGGGTTATTAATGGTGTTCAGCGTGTTTGCCTTATGGAAGTTAGAGGGTTGTTTTTTTTTTTTTTTTAATCACTTTTGCAAAGAAAAGTTTGCAAACACAAGCCCTAGTTAGTATCCTTGCATTGTCTTGTTTTGTTACAAGAGAAAAACAGGCAGGGGCATTGGCTTTGCTTTTGCATTCAGGGTGCTATTCCACTAAAAATGAGGCAGCTCAGTTCTTAAGAAAGATTATAAAAATACAGATGTTTTTTTAAATGTATTGGATTTTATTGTTTATTTCATGTGTGTATGTGTGTGTATACAGGTAAGCATTTACCACATTACAGGTGTAGAAATCAGAGGTCAGCTTGCCAAAAGTGTTATGTCCTCCACCTGTGGGTCCGAGTTTGAACTCAGCAGTGGCCATACTGTGAGCTGTTCCCCATGCCTCTGCACCTCTCTGACCCCTATCTTGAAGGCGGTATTTAATGCTTGGCGCTGGGATTTTTATTTAATAACCCATGTCTTCTAGGAACACCCATGAGGATGCTTCAGTTTAAACTCTTTTTGGCAGCAAGAACCTTTACCTCCTGAGCCATATCACTGGCTCTCCTTATTTTTTATTTATTTGTTATTTTTTTTTTTGCAATTTTACTCATGCACAGAGTATCTCAATCATATTCATCCCTCAGTCCCCACTTTGACAGATCCTACCCTATATGAGCCCTCCTATCTTCATGTCCTTTTCTTTTGTAACCCACTGAGCCTGGTTAGTGCTTCCTGTGTGTGCATGGGTATGGAGCCATCCACTTGAGCATGGGAACTCCACTAGCAACCGTACTTCTGGAGAAGAATGTCTCTCTAGTACAAAAAGATGGCTCAGAGGTTGAGAGAACTAGCTGCTCTTGTAAAGGACTAGAATTCAGTTCCCAGCGCCCACATTGGGTAGCTTACAGATACCTTCAACTCCAGCCCTCGGGAATACAGTGCCCTCTTCTGTTGCTGTTCACACACACACACACACACACACACACACACACACACACACAGTTTTGAAGACTTTAAGAAAGAAAAGCGGGCCTTCCTGCCCCAGGACCTCCTTAGCTAAGGACAAGGTCCTGTGAGCCCCTTCTCAGTCTGTGCTGTAGTGTTCACTGGCTTGATCTGGTATGGCCACAGCGGGGGTCAGTCCATGGCTATGATGGCCATGGCAAATGCTGATGACTTCACAGCACCCCCTGTCCTCCAGCTCACACGCTTTCTACCCCATCTTCTGGAATGTTCCCTGGGCCTAGGTCAAGAGGGTGGTGATATAGTGGTCCCACATAGGGCTGAGCATTTAGCTGTCACTTTCTTCTCAACTCATTGACTGATGGTGAGTTGCTGCATTAATTGCTGCCTGATGAAGTTAAAAGACGTTTTGACAGCATGACTGTTTATCAAAAAATAACAGTAAAAGGTCTTGCTCCACTCACCCTTTCAGAGCCCATGACCTCGATAGCCATGGGCTTTTAACCAAGTTTACAGTATTAGGAACTAACCCATCCTATGAGGCAGGCCGTGAATCTGTGAAAAAAACAAAAAAGGAAGGAAGGCAGGGACTGTCTCTGACAGGAACTGATTGGCCTGCTCTTTGGTCTCCTCCCCCTGAGGGAGGAGTAGCCTTACCAGGCCACAGAGGAAGACAATGCAGCCACTCCTGATAGACTAGGATCAGAAGGAAGGAGAGGAGGACTTCCCTATCAGTGGACTTGGGGAGGGGCATGGGTGGAGAAGGGGGAAGGAAGATAGGATTGGGAGGGGTAGAGGGAGGGAGCTACAGGGGGATACAAAGTGAATAAACTGTAATTAATAAAAAGAAAAGGAAGGAAGGAGAAAAATATTAGTCACTCCCATAACTACCGTACCCATAGACAGACTGTAGCGAGCATATTGTAGCTTGTGGTGTTTAGCAGTGGATAAAGCCACTAACGCCTGTCCTCCCCAGCAGCCACCCTAGCACCTCTCGAAGCCCTGTAAGCTAGCCAGCAGGGCAGACATTTTCTGGTGAGTTCCACCATGGCTCTCTGTGCCCAGAAACCAAAGTGTGCAGTGTCCAGCAATAGGATCTTAACATCCAGTTATGCTGTGCAGCCAAGAACAGTGGCCATACTCTGCATTGTTCTGTGTGCCTATGCGGCCTCCCTGACCACTCTCTTGAAGAAGGACCGCTTTCTAGCCTGGCGATGAGATTTTCACTTAGTAACCCAAGCCTTCTAGAAACAGCATTGTCCACCATAAGAATGCCTGCATGTAAACGCTTTGTTTTTTTAAGTTGTATTTTTACAACTTAATGGATTTCCCTAAGACTTTTTCATGTATTCTTAATTATGGGTAATCTGCTTCCTACCCTCTCATCTTCCCCATTCCCTCTGCCATCCCCTGTCCCATCCCACTTTCCACTGAGGCCTCATCCCCTCTCCTCTCTTATGAACCTCGTCTGTCTTCCTGACTTTTACAGACACTCCAAGTGAAGCAATTACACAGTTCTCAAATTTTGGAGCTAGGATCTTCATATGAGGAAATTATGAACTTTCTGGGCCTAGGTGGTCTCACATTGAATAACATTTCCCAGTTCCTTCCATTTTCCCTCTTTAAAAAAAAGTAGATAGTCTTAATTGTAAAAGGCTTTGAACTATCAGATCTTGAATTTTATCATTTCTATTCAAGTTTCAATTTTTCTTTTTTTTTTTTCCACTTGATGCTTGATGTATCTATTTATATGCTAAGAGCTGAATGGAAGGATTTGTACACCTACACATGCGCTTTACCACTAAGCCACAGCATGTCCTAATAATCTAGTTTATTACTAAACATAGATAGACCACCAATTTAATCCATCTCTATTACCCAGTTGTGTAAGGCAGATGCATTATACATTACAAAGACACCAAGGCAGAAGGCCCCAGGAATTTGGACATTATGTGGCAAAGTTTCCTTACTAAGAAGTTAAATGGAGAACATCTTTTGCCACAGCCATATCTATTCTGAAGAAACCCATTTGACCCCCATCATATTCTATTCTCTCACTTATTTATTACTGCTTTGACAGTTTGAAAGTAGGACTACAGTAATTTAAACTCATGGGTGTTTTTAAAGTAAATAGAGTAGAAGCTATTTTACATTGATTGTTTGCTGTCCCCTTCATATGAACTCTGCATAGTCTATCTCACGAGGAGCTGGTTTGCTTTGGCATGTAATCCCCAAAGCCCAGCTCCTTTCATCATTATTGCTTAAGTCATATATTTTTATACAAATCTTTATTTTTAACCTTAGTTTTATTTTAAAGTCAAGCAGAGTTTACAAAAACTCTATGAATCACATTGGAAGAATGTTAACGAATAGAACCCTGGATTCAGGCTGTAAGAATGTGACTGCAGGCAATAATATTATGCAGACTGAATACAATTTCAATAAATAAGGAACAAATGGAACTGTGGGGACTTATAAAATATAATGCGTATACATATATGCACACAATAACAATTAATGAAAAAAAAGAAGCCATGGTTTTGAAGGAAAGTGGAAAGGAAGTTTTGGAGTGAAGAGATCTCAAAATAAAATAAAGAAGTATGATGAACAAAAATATAATGCAAATATTATCCCATTTCCTTCAATAAATCTGTATTTTGGTGTGAACAATATATTCACGTTTATGAATAACAACTTTTTTTATTAAATCAGGCTTGGCACAAGAAGTCAATTTTAGGTAAATAGAAACTTTAGTTTTGAGCTTAAGAGAAAGCTCATCACAATATTAGAGTCTAACGTGTTTGTAAGCTCTCACAGCAGTTCTTGTGGTAACTTTTATGGCTGTGACTTTCATTTCATATATTAATTACTTGGTAAATAGTACAAAAGTTTGTAGCCCCTGAAAGTGTGTGTGTGTGTGTGTGTGTGTGTGTGTGTGTGTGTGTGTGAATGCAACTAACAGTGTAACTAATGGTATCAGTTGCATTCAAACTATTCAGTCTGTGGAACTGGCAAGCAGTGATGATATCAATTTGGCAAATACTATATTTGTTCTACATACTCTGTTGACTTATATAAAAGGAATACATTTAATAAATGCTTGACCTTGAGACTGTTTGGTGGTTTAAAAGTAAGGCATCTGTTGGCTTCGTTTTGACTTCAGTCAGTAATGATCTCACGAGGTACTAGAACTAAGTCCCCTCTTACTCGTTCATGTTTCATTCATCAATGAAGTAATGCCAAGCGCCCTGTATCACAAGAGCAGAGTTTTTGCTGGGATGGCAGGATAAGAAGTTCATGTCATCTTAAGCCTTTTCTGAATTATACCTTTGTTTGCAATCTTTCTGCTTCCTTATTTAGAAGCTGGACCTCACTAAGTTGCCCACTCTGCAGTACAGGCAGGCTATTTTAGCATCTTCCTGCCTCAGCCTCCCAAGTAGCTGGGATTAGAGGCCCTCATCACCAGGGCAGTTTATGCAGTTCATTATTAGTGCTGGAAAGAGAACGCACAGCTACTGGAGAAAGAAGAAACTGAAATTTCCTTGTATCATAATCTTTCTTGAAAAAAGGCAATGAAGGCAAGTGGATCAGGGGGAGAAAAGGTGGTAGTTGTGTTCTAAATATACTGTACATGTGTGAAACACTCAAAAAACTAATAAAATGTTATGTTTCACAAAGAAAAAAAGCAACAGTTTATACAGAGGAATTTCCATGGTAACAGGAAAAGTAGAAATGTTGGCATTTCTCAAAGTCTTGCATATAGACTGTTGACATACCTTCCTCCCTTTAGTTACTATTATGTACCACTGAAACTTAGTTGTCTGTATTTGGGGGCCCTTGTTATTAGTAAACATTTTATTTGAATGTGTGGGGAGAAAGAGGGAATTTTAAAGCTAGGATGACATTAAATGTCATGTGGTTGAATTAAATGTTACACTGTCATTGTTAAGTGTCATAAACAATGAAAATTAAGTAAGCTCCGTGCAGAATGTCAAGAAACCTCACTCCTCAAACTCCCAGTCTGAATCCTCCCACACATTGCTGCGCTTTATTATTTTCCAGATCAAATTCTAATTGAAGTGTGATTGAAAAGCTTTCTTCCTAAAGTACTAGGCTAAAAAGATGGAAACACAGCTCGGTTGTAGAGCACTGGGTTACCTTGTATACATGAGGCCCTGGGTTCACACACACACACACACACACACACACACACACACACACGAGAGAGAGAGACAGAGACAGAGACGAGACTGACTCAAAGAATCTGAGTTTTAAGAAGAATCATTAGAACCGTGTTCTTTGTATTTAAATAGATATGGCTTGAGCTTGCAGTTTTGCTCAAAATGAGATAAACTCTACCAGGTTAACTGAACCTTTTATAGTCAGTTAAGTTTGGTGCTGTGTTTTCAGTGAAGATTTGAATCTAGTTTGTTCGGTGCTGTGTTTTCAGTGAAGATTTGAATCTAGTTTTGGCTCTTACTGACCTCACTTTAGGCTCCCTTGTTGGCTTGGCCCTTCAACTGAGAGCCCAGTGCATTGCAGTGAGTGCTTTCTCGGATTTTTCAGAAATCTGCTGTGAGCTCTTAGCAGTCAGAGCTCAGAACTCTATCAAGTCATCTTCGAAAGCAGCATGGTTGACAGAAGTCCGAGCCATCATTTCTTTCAGAAGAAAGAAATGCCCAGTTAATACACAATATATTTAATACTGCTTTCATTCCTCATGGGTCTTTCTCATTAGGAACAGTTTTTCCCTTAAGGCAGGGTAGCAAGATCTGGTACTTTTTTTTTTTTTTTTTTTTTTTTTTTTTTTTTTTTTTTTTTTTTTTGGAATACTGATAAATGTTTTCCATCTTAAATATAAAATTTAATGTGGAACTTTTCTGTGGTTAAAACATCCCTTAGGAGTTCTCGTGGGAGAGTGTGGTTGGAAGATTTTATGAGTGTGGCAAAGACTGGCTTTCCTTCCAGGGCAATCCAAGCCACTTAAAGCATGCCCAAGGTAGGAAACAAAGCTGTGTAGACACAGACCTTCATAACTACCAACCATGGAGTTCCCAATCAAATTTTTGTCCTAAAATTCTTATTAAAATCTACTGAATATCTACAAGTATTAACTATAAAAATCTCATTCATCTAGAACAGCTTACCCACATGTAGAGCTTTTTAAACTCCTTCAGCCCACAAAAGACATTACTTAATTTTTCTAACACATGGCTTCCTTAAGTGTTATGGGCCTATTGTGACAACGATAAAATTGCCTTTTGCTGAGTGATTGGTGTGTTTATGAGTTACTTTATCTACTTGTTGGCAGCTTGAACAGTAAAGAAAATTTGATTGATGGGCTGTAGTGTGCAGTGACTTTGCTTCTGTCTAAGGTTCTATTATTACATGTTATCAAATTCTTTTCCAGCAATTCAGACTTTAATCCCCTTGGAGGAATTTGGGAATTTTGTGGAGCTCGGTGATAATTAAGTCTCTCTCGTGCTTGGCTCCTTTAAATGGTTCTCTGAGCTAACATAAATTCTCCGGGAATTCATATGGCTTTCACATCCATTTTCTGTTGAATGTTTTGTTTTCGTATTGTTAATGGTTTGCCACGCGAAGGTTGGGTTGAAATAAAATTAAGACAGAGTAACCTTACCCACCTCCTCATTCAGAGTCATCTTGAACTTTTTTTTTTCCCTATCGCCGATGTTTTCTTGATATACACTGAAGAACGCATGTATTGAGTACTTGCTTCTAGTCAGCACCAGGACACAAAGATGATCTGGAAGCAGACCCAGTCCTGAAGAGAAGCATCAGGAAAGGGAGGATGGCGATAAGGTCACATGGCTGTGATGTGCTGATAGATGCAGGGGATGTTATATGGCCTATGAGGGATGAGTCACAGGCAGTATGACTCTTGGTTGATCCAAGGAGAGAACATCATGAAAGGAAGGAGTTACCAGGCAAAACTGAGCGAGACCTTTCAACACTTGAAGCCCTTCATATTTTCCAAACACATATAAATATCTCAATATGCACTTAAGCATCAACTTATCAGCAGGATATAATGTGCCATCAGTTATATTATCCTGCCCTGTAGCAAAGGAAAAAAAGCACCCAGAAACAGCTCTGGAAGGGTAAAGGCAGGAGGGGGGGAGGCAGTAAGAGTTAAAGGAGTTGCTTGTTAGATGGGAGGAAGGGGCAATGCTGGTTGCAGTGTGGAGCTGACCTCCTGCTACTGAGATCAATAGACCATCATCGCCTCATTAGGCCCAAGGCTTCTTTCCTGTCACATGTCATCTTTTCTTCACGCTCTGTAAAATGATCCACTCAAGGTTTTTGCTGTGGAACTGAGGCAACAGCCTTTCCACGGAACTGATCATATGGAAAATCCTAGTCTTTGTAGAAAATACAGTAAACTATTGAAACAGATGAGTCACACAGCAGGAGCCCAGGCTTTCATCTTTCCTGTCAGAAGCTGCAAAGACCTATTCTAGCTGAAGCCTGCACTTGTTCTTCTTCAAGCAGGACCAACTGCTAGGTTGTTCAGCCATTAGGAAGACTGAGTGGCACAGCTGGCAGGTGAGTGGCATCTCTGGTGCATAGGTGTTCGCCCACTAGTAACCAGAGAACTTAGTCTCTTACTTGTGCTTTGTGCTGACACTTGGCAGTCAGCCATATATGAGGATAATACTGTTGCAGTTCCAGGACTTTCCCCTGGTCCATGGCTCATCTCATCATAGCAGGGCTCATCTTTGAACAGAGAAGGCCTAATCCAGAGACCCACCTTCTATTGTTGCCCTCTAAGACATCTTCTCAGACCAAGCCAGTAGATACCCACATGGACATGACCGATAGGCTAATTCCACAATAGATGAATACCAGAAACTGTTGGTATTAAGATCATATGTTGTCTCACAGGTACAACTATGTATGTATGTACGGACATACATACATAGCATATATGTTAATAGAAGACAGACTGTGTGGAAGAAGGAGAGAGTCTAGAGGGAAGGAAAATAGGGAGTAAGATAGGATAATGGAGAGAAGCCAATTACCACGTGTTTTCATGTGGAGCTAGAGGAGAATAAAACAGAGACTATTCAGGGGAAGAGGGACACAAGCAAGAGAGAGGAGCAAACAACACAACTAGTGGGTATGGAAATGTAAAGAAACATTGTCTTGTATAGTGACTAAAAAGATTTGAAGAAGTTGTTAGTCTGAGGATACCAGGTAGAACAACCTTCATTACCTGCGCAAACGGGAAATGGGGCCAGGAGGGCAGCCAATGAGACAAGAAGCCACCATGTTCTTACGTAAATTAATACAAGTCAGCTCCACATTATGGCCCATTGTTTTCATCTAATCATACTTTTCCAAAGGCCAAAAAAAAAAAAAAAAAAAAAAACACTTTACTATAAGGTTGTTAAGTAGAACCTTGAAATGCCCTGATCCAGCATCGTCTTTCCTCTACTTGCCTACCCTGAAGTTCCAAATAAAAAACAAAAACAAAATCCACCTTCTTTTCAATTCAGTAATCTCTGTGATCCATTGACTTTGAGGCATTTGGGTAAAAACCCAAGGGTGTTTGAGAAACCTCCACACTGATTTCCATGGAGATTTTGGCTAGTTTACAGTCCCATGAGCAGTGTAGAAGATTCCTTCTTTTCGTTTCATCGCCATCATTTTTGGTGCTTTCTTGACAACTACCATTTTAACTGGGATGAGATGGAATCACAGTATCGTTTTGGTTGGCATTTCTCCTATGTCTAATGGGGTTGAATATTTTTCATGTTTAATGGTCATTTGTATTTCCTCCTTTGAGAATTGTCCAGTCATTCATGAGCCCATTTTATTGATTTGGTTGTTCGTTTTCTTGTTGCTCTATGAGGTTGTTCCTTTGCTTTTCAGCACTTTGTATATTCTAGATATTAGCCTCTTTCAAGCACATGGCTGGCAAAGATTTTTCTCCCATTCTTTTTTTTTTTTTTCCAGAGCTGAGGACCGAACCCAGGGCCTTGCCCTTGCTAGGCAAGCGCTCTACCACTGAGCTAAATCCCCAACCCCCTTTTCTCCCATTCTTGTAGGCTAATTCTTCACTCATTTAGTGTTTGCTTTGCCTTGTAGAAGCTTTCAGTTCTGTGAGATGCTGCTCACTGATTTTTGCATTTATGTCCATGCAAGAAATTTATTTTCCTGTGTAGGCATCCCTTGCCCAATGCCTGTTAGCAGGTAGTATTTCCCTTCCCCCCTACCAGTGTCAAGCTTTATGTCTACACTAAAGTCTTTGGTCCATTTGAGCTGATTTTTGTACAGATGAAAAATAAAGATCTGGTTTCTTCCTGTACACATCCATTTTTCTCAGCACCGCTTTTTAAAGAGGCCTGGGCAACTTTATAGAATGAGAAGTTAATGGCTCTTTGCCTCCCTTTTGAATATGAAGACACCATCTGGGCTCCCTTGAGCCTGCCTGCACAACCGTGGTCCACATGACCCTTGGTGTGATTTCGTAGTGTTTTGAGATCACCTCAGGCCACCTGCTCAGTCTGTCTTCTCAAACTCATTCCCCAGAAGCAGAATAAAAAGTCTTGGCAATAAATATATCCCCTGGATGTAGACATTTCATTAGTCAGAGTTAAAGTCCATTGCTGCTGCAGGATCTGAAATGCAGACAGGTCAAGGCACCTTTGCCCACCTCTTGGAGCTGCCTGTAATTGTTACAGTGAAGAGTGTTTTCAGAACTGTATCATAATGAAATTCAAGTGCCCTAAGGTGCTTTGTGTTGATTATAGACTTAAAACATTGTTGCTTCTCTTCCTTAAGAACTTGTATTGGATTTATTTATTTATTTTTAAGGAAAGTAGGTTTAAGCCTGGCATGGTGGCACACATTTTTAAAACCAGGGTGCAGTAATTCAGTGCAGTGAATTCAAGGCCAGCATGGGCTACTGAATGAGACTTTGTATCACAAAAATAAAGCCTGGGCATGGTGGCTCATACCTTGAATCCCAGCACTCAAAACAGAGGTAAAGGCAAGATCTCTGTAAGTACAGGGCAAAATGAGTTCCAGGCCAGATAGTGAGAGTTGTACAAGAAGGAAGGGAGGGAGAGAGGAAGGAAGGAAGGAAGGAAGGAAGGAAGGAAGGAAGGAAGGAAGGAAGGAAGGAAGGAAGGAAGGAAGGGAGGGAGGGAGGGAGGGAGGGAGGAAGGGGAGGGAGGGAGGGAGGGAGGGGGAGAAGGAAGGGAGGGAGGGAGGAAGGAAGGAAGGGAAAGAGAGGGAGAAGGAAGGAAGGAAGGAAGGAAGGGAAAGAGAGGGAGAAGGAAGGAAAGAAGGAAAGAAGGAAAAGGAGGAGGGGGAGAGAAGTAAGGAGGTGGGGTGGGGAACAGAGGGAAGAGGTAAAGGAGGTAGGAAATTGCTTACATACATTTCCTCTCTTCTTTTCTTTTTGTGAGTTTAATGCCAAAGGCTCCTTGGGTCTAAGGCAACATTTAACTCAGCCCTTTTGGAGGTTTAGGAGCTCTGTGTTCATAACAAAACGCATCAAAACTGATAAGACCCTTGCCAATTCTCTCAGTCCACCCAAAACCCCCACTTGCTGAGGCTTTTGTGATTTCTACAAGTCCAAATGTCTTGCATCTTACAGACCTGTGCTTACTACAGAAGTATGGCTGAGATTCTTCCTTTTTTAGTGTATTTTTTAAAGATTTTTTTGTTTGTTTAGTTAGTTAGTTAGTTAGTTAGTTAGTTAGTTAGTTAGTTAGTTAGTTAGTTAGTTAGTTAGTGATTATGTATACAGTGTTCTGCCTACATGTATGCCTGCAGGAGGGCACCAGATCTCATTTTAGATGGTTGTGAGCCACCATGTGGTTGCTGGGAGTTGAATTCAGGACCTTTAGGAAGGGCAGCCAGTGCGCTTAACCTCTCTGAGCCATCTCTCCAGCAATTCTTCCTTTTTTAAATTTCATGTTGTGTGCATAGGTGTTTTGCCTACATGGATGTTTGTATACCATGTACAAGCCTAGTACATAAAGAGTCCAGATGAGGGTATCAGATCCCCTTAAACTGGAGCCATAGGTGGTTATTAGCTGCCAGGTGGGTACTGAGAATGGAATCTGGGTCCTCTGGAAGAACAGCCAGTGCTCTTAACCACTGATCCATATCCCCAGATCCCTGAGATTTTTTTTTTCCTGCCTGGATTTTGCCCTAGAATGTCTGCCTTGTTGTTATCTACAGGATCTTAACCCACATGTGTATGCCTTAGACAGAGGATGGAGGATTCTGGGCAGCTCAGGGGGTAGATCCTGATTGTGGGACCTGGAGACAAAGCCTCTTACCTCTCCCTGCAGTCCCCCCCCCCCCAAGACAGCATCATGGTCCACTTGACGCAGTCTGTTAATGCCCTTCAGTTTCTCAAACACAAAAAGATATTCCATAAATTCTAATAGCCTCCATTTCTACTGTAGGTTCCCTGAGACCAGGAATTTAAAGGCTTGAAGTAGAGAAATAATGTGAACAAACTAAGTTTAAGAACTTCAGAATAGTCTTACCAAATGTGTAATCACTGAGTTTGTGTTTTTCACTGGACTGTGGGGCTTGGAGTCCAGGTGGGAGACATCTTCTGTTTCTCTGTCATGACGTCTGAGGTGTCGTGTGAATACTTCAAATGGATGTTAATTTTCATGGTGATTAAAAAGGTGAAATTATTCAAGGTGAAATAAATAACTTTAACAGACCTATACTCCCAAGTTAAATAGAAGCAGTAATTAAAAATATTTCAACTGAAATTTCTCAGGGCCAGATGAGTTGAATGTAGAATTCTACCAGACTTAAAGTGAATTCAAGGACAGCATGGGCTACTGAATGAGACTTTGTATCACAAAAATAAAGAAAAGAAAAGAGAAGAGAAGAGAAAAGAAAAATGAAATTATGAAGATGTCAGGTAAATGGATGGAGCTAGAAATACTCATTCTGAATGAAGTAAACCACACCCAAAAAGACAAGTATTGTATGTTTTCTTTTATATGTGAATATAATTTTAAGCTTTAGTTATATTTCAGAATGTAGCTTTCTGATATATTTCTGATATCTAGCTAGATATCAGAATAACCTCAGAGGTTATTCTAACCACAGAGGTTAGTTAGCTAGTAAGAGACTAGAGAAAAGAAAAGGATTTTCTAAGAAAGGGGAAATAGAATATAGTGTTATAAAGAGATAAGGAGGAAACTAAAATAGGATTAAATGAAGAGGTGAATGTAAGAACAGGGTAAAGGAGGGAACAGGGGAGGAACAACTAACATGAAAGGAAGGGAGTTTAGGCTTTTTGAGACAGGGTCTCACTACATAACCCTCACTGGCCTGGAAATGGCTCTGTAGGATTCAGACTTACAGAGATCTGCTTGCCTCTGCCTCTCAAGTACTGGGATTAAAGATGTGGAATACCATGCCTGATCCTATGAAAGGAATTTAAATAAAGTCATTATATAATGAGAGGAATAATGCCCCAACTGGATACTTTATACCATCAAGTAAAATCTCCAGTGCCAGGAACGGATTGTATCTTGTTGAATTAACCAGAATGGTCCTATAGACCACCGCCACTGAACATCTCAGGCTATTCCCAAAGCTATTGCTTACCCTCCACAACCAAACAATAAGGTCCTATTGCTGAAATCGTCAAACATGAAGCAATCAAGCTGGTGCCCAACTAGAAGTTCACCCTACTGACTAGTGTTTGTGGCGATAGAAAGTACTTTACATACTACTGGAAGAGAAAAATTAATCATCACTGTCACCAGCTACAAACCTGAGGTCTACAGCAGTGACTCACCTGCAAGATATACTGGTACAATACTGGCACAAATGTTGTGGTAGTAGTCAGCTCCTTTTTATTAGATTTAAGGACCAGTCTATGAAATGGAACCTTCCTGACACTCTTAAAGCTGTCAAGAACATGGGAGTGGATAGATGTACAGAGAGTAAGAGACTTTAAAACACTCAGTCCTAAATAGGATGTCTCCATCAGAACTCTCTCCTCGAGGCTTGGAGATCTATGTGAAGGAGGAGATGGAAAGGTTTTAAGAACCTGAAGTGGTAGATGACTCCAAGGAAAGAGTGTCTTCCAGACCTAACAGGGCTAATCTTCCAGAAATAACCAGTCTCATGCACATATGAACTCACAGAAACTACAACAGCGTACACAAGACCTGCACAAGTTCAAAACAGACAAAATATCAGCATGAAAAAGGGCAGTAGACACCTAACCAAGGAGTTGTTTGCATTTGATAGCTGCTGGGAAGGGATAAGTATTTCTCTCCGGTGGGGTGACACCGGGGCTGACATCCACATTCCAAGGCAGGCCCCATTCTCAGGAAGAGCTGGGCAGCACAGAACAGACTCCGTGCTGTCGAGCTTGCTTGGTTTTTGTTGTGTTTTTGTTTGGTTTTAGTATTTTTTGTCTTTAATGATTTTTATTTTGGGTTTTTTTTTTGGGGGGGGGGGTTGGAGAAAAATAACAGGAAATGAGGTGAGTAAGGAGGTAGGGAAGACCTGAGAGGAGTTGAGAGAGAGGGAAAATATAACCAAAATATATGAAAAACAATCAGATAAAAAATAAAGGGAAGGAAACAAAAAATGAGAGTATTACTATGAAGAAATGCAAATTATTTTTAATTAATTAATGAAGATACGTTTTTCAACCAAAGGTTATCTGCCATAGATCGTGTCCTACATTTTTGGCCTAGCATGTTAAGTTCAAAAAAGTTCCCAGTGCCCAGCCGACTTGTGCTTTGGTTTCTGAGTGCTCCCTCCGATCCCCTGCTTTGTCCTTCAGCACTAGCTCATTTCACTACGTTCTTTTCTTTCATTGCATAAGTAATGAGGCCTGACTGAACCCTTGAGCTCTAATAAATACCTGAAACCATGTTTAAAATTACCAGTAAAAAGTAAATGATGCAGGGTTCACCTCACGTCTGAACACAGCAGCAGTGTGAAAACATGAGTGACGTTTCACAAGGAATCTGAAGCAAATCCTGTCCTAAAGGCGTGAAATAATCATCTTTGGGAAGCATAACTATACTTCTAAAGCCTACAACCGTGCTTCTTACTTACATTTACATCAAGCAAAGTAAACATCATTAGCAAATTGCCAATTGTGGGTTACTGCCCATTATCTGGATGCTAGCTTAAGATTGTTTCTGGTTGTTGAGAATTAATGGAATTTTTGCTTTGTTTTGTTTGCTTTATAGGATGCTATAGTTATCCACGAAGTCTATGAAGAAGGCGCAGCAGCCAGAGATGGAAGACTGTGGGCTGGGGACCAGATATTAGAGGTACCTGATCCTGAACTGCACATTTTAACACTGCATGATTGACGTTGGTCCATAAGGGCAAATTGTCTACCTTTTATTCGACTATTCCCTCAGTGATTTTTCTCCTGTGGAACAAAGCATATGTCATATCCTCCTCTTTTTCAGTGTTCATTGAACAACTCACTGGTTTATAATCATGACACTGTTTACCTATCTCAGAGAAAATATTTTTTAGTGGAAAAAAAAAGTACCACTTATAGTTCTATCATATTATTGTCAGACAGGATATATTCTATTGCAGCTTGATTTTTTTTTTTTTTTAGTCTGTGTTATTGCTTACCAAATCCCCTGCTGGAGAGATGGCTCAGCTATTAAAGACTAGGCTCACAACCATAAATATAAGAGTTCAGTTCCCAGCACCCATGGCTGTCTCTCCATACACCGCACACACGGACTACCACTATATAGAAAAACAACCCTTATAAATAGATGATAGATAGATAGATAGATAGATAGATAGATAGATAGATAGATAGATAGATAGATATACCCCTGCCTTTTATCTTGAAAGGCAGAAGTGAGCCACCAGGGGGAGAGATAAAATTCTGTGGTATCATTCCCTGGCACCCCTGCATCTACTTCTTAATCATTGCCTTACAGAAGTTAGCCACCACACCAGTAAGAAACATTTTTTTAAAGTGCTGGGCACGTGGCCTAGTGGAAGAGGGCTTGGATTCAATTCTCAATACCGTCTTTAAAAATCACTATCTCTCTTTATCCTGCGGCTCTAGCTTTCTTCTGTAAGCACATTGTCTGCTCATGAGGGTCCTCTGTGTTCTGCAAGCTGGTCTGCCATAGCTTTAATGATACCTGTTCCTAATTTCATTATACCTGCTCATCCAATTATTCATTGACACACGGAGTACATGAAGAAAAGCCACTTAAGAAAAGGGCTTAGCTGCCTTGCAGCTCCAGAAGATACAGCCTGTGGCCAGAAGCATAGTGGTATAAGTGATGGCTGATCATCCTGCATCCAGACTTAGGAAGCAGAGAGCGCTGTGCTCGGCTCACTTTCTCCTCCCTGCTGAATCTGGGACCTGTGGAGTGCCGCTGCCCACATTAGAGTAGGGCTTCCTACTTCATCCTGTGTCCACAAGCCCATCCCGAGGCCCGTCCCATGGTTCTAGACCCTGTCAAACCAACAGCCAGCGCTGAACTTACAGTACCCTAAACTCAAAATTAGGATAAGCCAGATTTTGTTCCCAAAGATAACCAAACAATTCTTTTGACATTGATGAACATAGACTGTCTTCTTCCTGGTGGGTCTTTTTACGCCACTCCCTTCTCTTGCCCTATGTTATTGTCATTATATCCTGTTTAAGTGGGATCAGAGAGTTAATTCCTGACTTTCCCCGAGAACTAAAATAAGGAGTAAGCAAACTCTAGTGTGGCAATGCTCATCCACTTCCCACATGCCCATCCTACTGATGTGATGTATCATGTGATGTGGGGCCTCCCAGAGCCCTTCTCAGATAGGAGACCCGTCCTCCTGCCCCAAGCTCGGTAAGCAATGATGTGAATAACGCCTGCTTTTCTAAGGAACTTGAGTGATGCGTCAGGCCACAGTGCACTGTTTGTCTCATAATGCTGCCTCTTGATCAGCCGGGCCGTGGAAACCAGGCTAAGGTCACTCTGATCTGAGCAGGTTCCTTATTGCCAGAGTTTGGTAGAGATTGCCTTAGTAATGTTAGAGTTCATTATTTGTATTTGCTGAGGCCTTTGAAATGGCTTACAAAGTTCACCCTCAGTCCATGAGGTTACCTTGTGTTTTAACTAACAGAAGTGGTCTTGTGTGCCATCTGTTGGACCACAGGAAAATAATCAGCTCAGCCCACATTTCGTAGAGACACTGCTTTCCCTTTATTCTGTGGGTTTATTCACTAACAGTGCAAAAGCCTTTAGTGGCCTGTAGGAATATTGAGGCATCCTGCACAGAGGAAAGCCGTTCTGGCAGCATCTCCTTCAGCCCACCCAAGTCAGGTGAAGGGGCCAGATACAGGGGCACATGGTGACCTTCCTGGGGTACATAGGGCTGTGTCAGAACAAGGGGTGGCAGTCACACATCAGGAGTTCTTCTGCTCTTGCCTCTGCCTGGCCATGTGGGGGCTGGTCTCCCCTTTGTTCAGCCCACTGCCAAGATGTGGCCTGGAGGGAGTGGCTAACTTTGAGTCCAAAGCTACTGCCCCTGAGTTTCTTCTTTGTGGAAATTCATTAATCAATGTCAGTTAGTTAACTCTTTGTGGTAGATCCTCTAATGACCTGTTCATAGGCTAACTTACAAGGCTGTGTGGTAAAAGGACGAGAGGGGAAAGATTGTCTGGGTTAGGAACTGGAGAGGTGAGTCAGTGGGCAAACCGCTGGCTGTGTAAGAGTGAGGCCTGGAGTTTAGCTCCTCACCTCCCAAAGGTGGGCATGGCCTGCAGTACGAGCCCTTGAGATGTGGAGACAGAGGGTCCCCATAGCAAGCTGGTTACTGAGACTAGCCAAATTGGCAAGCTCTGGGTTCAAGTGAGAGAGCCTGCCTCAATATATGCAGTAGAGAAAGAAAAATAGAAGAAGATACTCAGTGTTACCCGTCTTCACGTATATGTGCAGCGCACGCGCGCGCACACACACACACCCCCACACCTGCACACCTATATGGAAAGGAAAAAAGCCTGGGTCAAATGTTGACTGTTCCTCAACCTGTTAGCTGTGTGACTTTGGTAAAGTTCCTTGGCCTCTCCATGCCTTGTTTTCTTCATCTGTAAATGGTAATAATAGCAGTAGCTATTTCAGAGAGTTGTTGTCAGCAGTAAATGGGTAAATATCCATAACAATAATAACAGAAACAACACAATGCCAAGACAAAATAGATACTCAGCTATAGACAAAAAAAAACACACTGGAGGAAAAACGGTGTCTTGTAAAAAACTGGATCTTCACTCGATCCTTTTCTCACCATATCTAAAATATGAGTTCAAAATCCATCAGATACCATTGTGTTGGTTTGAGTGAGAATGGCCCCGTGGGCTCATATATTTGAATGCTTGGTCCCTAGTTGGTAGAACTGTTTGGGAAGGACTAGGAGGTGTGGCCTTGCTGGAGGGAGTGTATCAAAAGCTCATGCCATTTCCAGTTAGCCTTCTCTGTCTGCCTCCCGCTTGTGGAGTAGATGAACGCTCTCAGCTACTCTACCAAGCCTGCCTGCCTGCTGCCACACTTCCAGACACGATGACTGTGGACTGCCTAAAACTGTCAGCCAATATGCTCATCCTTTTATGAGTTACCCTGGTCATTGTATTCTGTCACAGCACTCGAAAAGTAACTAAGATATAGGTTGGGATCAAGGAAAGGGCTATCATTGCTGTGATAGGCCTGACCATGCTGGGTTTTGGAAGACTTTGGGCTACACCATGCTCCCTACCATGATCATGGACTTTAGTTCTCTGGAACGGTGAGCCCCAGTAAATGCTTTCTTCTATGAGTTGCCTTGGTCATGCCTTATCATACCAATAGGAAAGTAACCAAGACAATCATAATTCAAGATCTTAAACCAGTAGGGAAAAGAGAAGAAACAACAGAGGAATAGGCATAGGCAATGACTTTATAAGATTCCACTGACAGGCTGGAGAGATGGCTCAGAGTTGAAGAATACTCGCTGCTCTTCCAAAGGTCCTGAGTTCAGTTCCCAGCAACCACATGGTGGCATGTAACCATCTCTAGTAAGATCTGGTTACAGGCAAATGTTGTATAAATAATAAATAAATCTTAAAAAAAAAAAAAGATTCCACTAACTTAGGAAATAAAAGAATAAACTGACACCAGGCAGTTGGGGCTCACATGTTTACTCATAGCACTCAGGAGGCAGAGGCAGATGCAGAAGGATTTCTGAATTTGAGACCAGGCTGGTCTACAGAGCAAATTCCAGGACAGCCAGGGCTACACAAAGAAACTCTGTCTCAGAATGGGGGGTGGGTGGGGGGGTGGAGAACTGACAGAAAGCTTCTGCTTAACAAATGATGAGTGAAGAGAGAACTGACAGAGGGAAAGGAAATCTTTTTTTGCTACTTATATAATAGAGGATTAATACTCAGACTATATAAAGAACTAAAAAAAATTACAAACTAAAAGAACAAGAACTCAAGTGAATAAGTGCACAAATGAATTGAACAAACACATCTCAAAATTGGTAGTACAAATGAGCAACAAATTCATGAAAAAAATGTCCCAACATCTTTAGCTATCAGAAAACTGTAAATCAAAAATATGTAGGTCTGTAATCCCAGCTGCTCGGAGTCTGAGGCAGGAGGGTAGAGCAAGCTCAAAGCAAAAAGATCTGTGATTATAGACTAGCGACAGAGAGGGCACATGAGGCCCTGGAGTCAGCCTCTGGTGTTAAATGGGTACTGGTGGGGCAGGGGCGGGCATTGAGAGTCTCTCCAGTCTGAACAGCTGCTGTGGTGGTTAGAATGCGCTATGGGTTTCATCATTTGGTTCCTACAGCTGTTTGGGGAGGTCGTGAAAACTTTGATAATGCAGCGCCAATCTCACGAGCCTAGACCTCTGAAGGCAGGCTTTGCAGGTTATAGCTCAGCCCTGCTTTGTGATCTGACAAACTGAGCTACAAGCTGCTGCCACCATGGACCCAGCTGTTCCAGAACCTCACTTTCCCTGTCCTGTTGGGCCATTCCCTATGGCCTCCCCTGAGTTTCTTATGTTAGATATTTTGATACAACAGGAAGAGTAACTAATGTAGATATTATTTAAAACAACAACAACAAAAAGCCAACAAACAGCTGGACCAGTGAGATGGCCCAGCAAGTGAGGGAGCTTGGTGACCTGAGTTCTGAGTTCTGGCCCGGGGGCCTGGTGGTGGACGAAGAGAACCAGCTGCTACAGTTGTCCTCCGACCCCCACATTCACACTGTGGCAGGCACTCCCAGAAACTTAAGAGCACTGTGTGACCCAAGTAGACCACTCGTGGGCACATAGCCGGAGATTCTTCTTCAGTAGGCAGGAGAGGTGCCTGCGCATGCATGTTCACTGTGGTACTGCTCTGTTGCTGCTCGCTCACTTGATTGTTGGCTTTGAGGCTGAGTGTTTCTGTGTAACCTAAGTCAGCCACAGATGTATGAGAGTCCTTCTGCCCCAGCTTCCTGAGTATGGTTGTGCAACCCCTTGTCCAGTTTCATGGTACTATTGTTCTCAATAACCAAGTCATAGAATCAGCCTTGGTGCCTATCCGATAAAAAGTGTGGTATACCCACATATACACACAATGGGGTATTACCCTGCCATAAAGAAAAACAGGATCATGCCACTTGCAGGGAAACTGATGAAACTGGGTGGCATTGTGTAAGCAACATAAGCCAGACTCAGTCAAGTATCACATTCTGTCTCGTGTATGACGTCTGGGTGAGAGGAAGTCATGAAAATGGAAGGCGGAACTATTGGAAAAGATGGAGATCAGGAAGAGGGTGGGGACAAGAAAAGGTAATAAAGGGATGAATTTGACCAGAATTCCTTTATGTACATGTGAAGATATTACAAGGATACCCAGTGTTTATACAGTAATACTGATAAAGCTTGGGAAAATCCATAAGGGTTGGCATTACATGCACTATGGAAATATTTTCTTAAAAAATAAGTTGGGCGTGATCTCCATATAATAAAGCCGGAATGTGGGGCTCAGAGGGGTTCTGAGCTACCCAGATCCGTGTGACTCACCAGCAAAGCTGTGGCTTTGCCGATTGTTCCCAGTATCTCGTGTTCTCTGGTGGTGGGCCTCTCTGTGGCCATGCCATCACATTCAAATGAGAAGCCTTCAAGGGCTTCTTTGAAGTTGTTGGAAACACCTGTTCTTTCTTTCCTTCTGGGCCCCTTCTAAAGATGATGTGATCTGAGCAATTAAGAGTGAGGAGCCATCCGGATTTGTAAGGGTGCAAACCCGTAATACCAGTGCTCAGGAGAGAGGGGTGGCAGCTCTCAGAGCGAGGCTACCCTGGTCTGCGTAGCATTTCCAGGACAGCCAGGGCTACATAGTGAGACCCTCTCAAGGCAAAGCAAGCAAGCAAACAAAAAAGGGTAAGGATGGCAGGCCCAACAAGCAAAGAGCCCAAACATACTATTGGGCTGATAACTGTTCTAGCTGTTCCCTTTAAACCTCAATAAGTAAGTAACACACACACACACACACACACACCAGCTCCCCTGACTCCACAGCAAAGTTCACAGCTGTGTAAATATATAACCATGCACACCAGCCCATCTTCTGTTTTCTGTGGGGTGGGGTCTTTATGTGCCATCACAGTCCTGATGGTCATATGGCAAGCTTTGGGAATGCCAGAACTTCCTTGAGATTTCTGACTGGTTGGCTCAAGGAGCACAGGCTGAGACGCCTCTGCTGTAACCTGCCCATCTCAGGATGCCTGTTGTTAACAGGTTAACGGGGTTGATCTGAGGAGCTGCAGCCATGAGGAAGCCATCACAGCCCTGCGGCAGACCCCCCAGAAGGTGCGGCTGGTGGTATACAGAGATGAGGCACAGTACAGAGATGAGGAGAACTTGGAGGTGTTCCTTGTGGGCCTACAGAAGAAGTCTGGCCGAGGACTGGGCCTGAGCATTGTTGGGAAAAGGTAAGAACAGACTATTCAAGTCAGGGACAGCCTTCCCCTTCAATAGATGGGACTGAGGCATCTAACAGTGAGGAAGAAAACCTCCTGTCAAGTAGTGATGGGGTTTCTGAGGTATGTCCTGTTGAGATACAGCTGGCCCCAGCGGACACACCTGATCCCAGCTGGGCTGCTGAGTCTGCACTCGGCTCAGCAGGAAGGATTAGAATGGCCACCAAGGGCAGTATTTGTTGGTTTCTCTCACACATGAGGGTGCAGAGCAACTGCGCATACAGAACCGAGCTGCTTTCCGTTTACCTGGGAACATCCCAGGCAGAGAATGGTGGTTCTGTTGTGTTATTCGCTGAGACAGGGTCTCACTATGTAGCCTAGGCTAATCTCAAATTCACAGCAGTCCTGTGTCAGCTGCGATGACTGCTGTGCCCCACCATACACAATGCTTCCTTTACTCTCAGGTGATAGATGGATGAGTGATCCCAAGTCGCCATCTGGATTGCAGGTACAGTTCGAAAGAACAGTTATGCTCCTTAGCATGAAACCTTCCATTATAAAGGATTAGATGTATTTCTTAAGTTGAGATATTTATTGCACATTTTTTGCAGTAACTAAGAAATAGAAAAAAAAAAAAAAAAACAATACCTCATCAATAGGTCTCCAATTGTCAGAGCATAGTCTAAGATGGAATAGAGCATGGGGATTCTGAGTGTTTGTGAGAAAACTCCAAGAAAACAAGAATCTTGTGACCCTGGTTTCTTCAAAACACCGAATTATTCTTGGAATGTGTTTGTGCTCCTCGTATGTGTAGAGGAAAGAAGTGAGTTTACTTCACCTGTAGTTATTCACATGCCTCAATGGAAAACTATGTGCAGCTTGTCCTTACTCACGTGAGTCCTCCTAAGCCACAGAGCACACTTGCCTGATGCTCTGAGAACAGTTGGCTGTAAGCGAGCTCATGCAGCATCACAGAATAGTATACGCCGTAATAGTATACGTGCTGCAGGGGCTCATGAAGGTCGGTAGAACAGGGAGATAGCCCAATTCCAGACCACATAGGTAGCATATGTGTGACCTGTCTTCAGCTTGGAGCATATCTTCATTAAAAAAAAAAAAAATCAGTTGTCATGGTGTATATTTGGAAAAAGAAAATAACACAAAAGCAAGGTAGCTCACAACTGTAATTCACACCTCTGGAAGCTGAATCACCTCAACTTTGATGATAGCCCGGGCTACAGAGTGAGTTCTAGGACAGCCTGAGCTACAACAGTTAGAACCTGTTGTTAAAGAGAGAAAGAAAGAAGGCTGGAGTTACAGTGTGGGTGCTGAGACCATAACCCAGGTCCTCTGCAGGCGCAGTAGACGCTCTTAGTGCTAAGCCACCTCTCTAGCTCCAAGATATATACACGTTTGAAGTGCTTCAATTTTGAAACAGATTTATTCAGCAAATAAAAGACTGAAAATAAGAGGGTGGGGCACGTAGCTCTGTTGGTAGACTGCTTACCTATCAAGCATGAAGCTCTGGGTAGATTCTCAGCACTCCGTCAAACAGTCTTGGAAGTACAGGTCTATGATGCCAGCACTGAGGAGGTGGAGGCAGGAAGATCAGAAGTTCAAGGCCAGCCTGCCCCACAGGAGACTAGAGGTGGTGGGCCATAATCAAGGAAATACAAAAGGACAGAGATTAATGGTGGAACTGTTGGGGGATTTTGAGAAGGTTCAGTGGGTTAAGGCAGGAGCTATCAAATTGATAACTCGTCTAAGATCCCTGGGACCCATGTGTTGAAAGAAAAGTACAACCCTCCCATATGCTATCCACTGACCTCCATGTCCATGTCCACATAAACGTGTGAATACATTAACATAAATACATGAATAATGCATGAGTGATTTCATTTGTTAAGAAAAGGAAGTTAGGGGGCTAAAGAGATGGCTCAGAGGTTAAGAGCACTGGCTGTTCTTCCAAAGGTCCTGAGTTCAATTCCCAGCAACCACATGGTGGTTCATAACCATCTATAATGAAATCTGGTGCCCTCTTCTGGCCTGCTGGCTCACATGAAGGCAGAATACTGTATAAATAATAAATAAATTAATTAAAAAAGAAAAGGAAGTTACTCTTCTCTAGGAGAATCGCTTGCTCACTCATTCTGTGTGGGGTGCTGGAATCACCCCAGGGCCATGCTCACACCAAAAAGCTCACACCAAAAGTCAGCCATGGGGCTGTAATCCAGGCCACAAACCTGCCTTGTTAAAAAGTAAATGGTGGTGCACACCTTTAATCCCAGCACTCTGGAGGCAGGGGCAGTCGAATCTCTGTGAGCCCCAGGCCAGCCTGGTCCACAAAGCAAGTTCGAGGATAGCCAGGGCTACACACAAAGAAACTCAGTCTCAAAAAAACCAAAAATGGTAAAAAGTAAATGTAAATTTCCATTTTGCTTCACTAAAATCATCACACACACACACACACACACACACACACACACACACACACACACAGTGCTGGAATCACAGATACATACCACCAATAAAAAGAAAAGCTTGGTAGGCAAAGATGGATGCACAGTGCATAGCACTAGTAGGCGTAATTGAAACGTGAAGTTTATTATTTAGAAAGTTAGTGGATGGCACTGGACTTAATAGATTGGTTTTAGAATGTCTGATTTTAGATCTTTAGTTTTTATAAAGTAAGGTCCAGTTGTAACTAATAGCTAACTGTGCCAATCCCACAATGCTTGTGACCCTAACAGGAGTGGAAATGGAGTGTTTATATCTGACATTGTGAAAGGCGGAGCCGCAGACCTGGATGGCAGGTTGATTCAAGGAGACCAGATCTTGTCTGTAAATGGAGAGGACATGAGACATGCCTCACAGGAGACAGTGGCCACCATCCTCAAGGTGAGTCCCTGAGCAGCTTCCCACCTAGCTACAGTGACCAATGCAACAGCTGGCCAGGGCTACCTTGGTTGGAGGTTTTTTGCTCTGTTCTTACTAGAAATATAAGACCTGATTGTTCCAGATGACCAGGAACAGATTTAAAGGAAAGCTTTTGTGCTGACTAAGCAAGCAGAAAGACCTGCCTGGGGATTTCGAGGCAGGTTCTCATGGTACTGAGTGTTCCACCTCTCACACCTGTCGGTAAACCAGCTCACTCACTGTGTGCTCTCCTAGACCATGGGATCTACCCCTCCCCTCTGCATTAACCAGGCCCAGCTTTGATGGCCAGAAGGCGACGCTAAAGCTCACCCAGACTGTTTCTTCATTTCACGAGTGAAAACAGTCACACAGCTCTGGGTGGGTTGCCCCCACTGTGGGCACCAGCGAGCTGTGGAAGTCTGCAGCCGAGACTTCTCAGCTGAGGGGCTCTGCTGCCTGCACCTCCTTCCCCTTTGCTTGCAACCAGTGGATCTAAAAAGCTACTGGAGACGCTTGTACAGACAGATGGGGTTTGTTTAAATAACCGGGGTTCCTGGTCCAGTCGGCTCTCTGCAAAGGAGAGCCTGGCTTTGTCAACTGTCTCCTGTTTGATTTCCAGCTCTGCTCTTTACCTCTTGACTGCTGTGTTCTTTCCAAACACTTTCATCAGAAGGGAGAAGGAAGGGAAGAAAGGCAGATTGGTATCAAATCTATGCAATGCATTTGAAGGGCCGTGGATGAAGATGCATAGTTCCTGTTTTGATTGGGTTTTGGATGACTGGCTCTCCTCTTGCCCGTTGGCCTAGTTACCCTCCAGCATGCCTTGGCCACAGTGATGACTGCAGGCCCTGCTTTGGTGTTTTAGATCATAGATGCTGCTGTGTTTCACTTCCGTCTTTTCTTGTCTTCCCAAGTGCGTCCAGGGCCTTGTGCAGCTGGAGATTGGAAGGCTCCGAGCCGGTTCCTGGGCCTCCTCAAGGAAGACCTCGCAAAACAGCCAGGTTGTTGATGCCTCCCCAGCAGCCTCCCTCACTCCTGTGCGCCCCCTGGGGGAAAGTTCTCATTTCATAAGCGATCTTTAGAAGTGATGTCTCATGTGCCACATACTCAAACAAACCAGTGTGTTTTCATGTGTGTGAAATAAAAATGAAAGGTGGGGTGGAAATGCATTAAGCCCTACATTTTTCTCTCCTTTATTGCCTATTAAGTGTTCTCTTAGAACCATTTTTTTTCTCACTATTCTATATTGCCTGTGCACACATGTACACAGCTGTGTTTATTTTAAAAAGGAAAAAAAAAAAGAGGTAACATCTGGTGGCAATTTGACCCTCATTAGCACAACATTGTTCTATTCATCCAATTAAACATTGCTATAAAGTTAACTTGTGAATAGCCACTCGCACATGCTGAGGGCAATTAATGATGTACTCCTAGGAGAGCAAAGTATGAGGGTTTCTCCTGTGGCATGGAGGTATTAGTAGCTGACATTTTGTGAGTTAGCAAATATATTTATTTGCAAGACTGATGTCAGTACCACCTTTTTAATGACGCATTTTCACGGTAATTTGTGTGTATGTGTTATAACGGCTGACACACTCGGTGACTGCTCTTTAGTCCCACTTGGACATGATTCAGCTCTAGAAATTTACATGTTATGCACAGCCCCTTTTTTGAGGTCAAAGTGTGGGTTTTAGTCCTTTCCCGGTTGCCTTTCAGCCACAGCCTCTCCATAGCCCAAGGTGCCCTGGATTTGTGGTTGGCATAGCTGCTCCTGCAAAGCTGCTGCTTTGCCTCGTTAGTGTTAGAAAATGGGCAGCAGAAGCTACACTGAGGGCCTGTGAGTCAGCAGTTACATGCACTTTTGACCAAACCTGATGACCTGAATTTAATCTCTGAAACTCTGTGGTACAAGGAGAGGTTGACTCCCAAAGTTGTCCTCTAACCTCTGTACCCATGCTATAGCATGTGCTTCTAAACACACGTGTACACACACACCAAATACAATAAAAGAATTGTAAATATATGTCGTTGATCAGACAGGGCCACACACTAGCTGCTTTGACTTCAAGAATCTTCAGAATGGAGTGTGGAGCGATGGCTCAAGGGTTAAGAGCACTGACTCTTCCAAAGCACCCGGGTTCAATTCCTAGCACCTATATGGTGCTCACAACTGTCTTCAACTCCAGTTCTAGGGAATCTGTCACCTATACTCACCCAGAGATAGGCACATACATGTAAATAAATTTAAAAAGAGAGAGAGAGAGAGAGAAAGAAAATGTTCAAAACAATCAAATCTAATCCACGTTGTTAAATATGCATTCCCCCTTCCACCCCCGGCTTCTATAATTAGCCGTAAACACAGCGCTGCTCATTCCACAAGTGAATAGGCAGGGATTCAGTGGAGACTGAAGTCCGAGGTGGTAGCTGCAGTCAGCGGCCCCAGGCAAGCTTCTCTGCTGTCAGAAGACTCATCTGTGTTGAATGGTTCCATTAAAGCCCCGTACACAGGAGACCAGGGTACAGAGTGAACCATGCGAGAGGTAAAACTGTTCTTCCCCGTTGACTAATAGCTGAGGTGGTGGATGGCTGGATTTCTGACCCCCCTGAGGGATGTACAGAAGGGTTATCATGATTCATAAAGTTCACAGTTGAATCCAGGGCCACATGCATGCTAGGCACATGCTCTAGCCACATTCCCAGCTCTAGATTCTTTTAAATACCTCTTGCTTATAATCGTATGACAGGTTGGTTTTTAATAATGGTTAAGTGTAACTGCCAGTTCATAGATTTCTATCCCAAACACCATATAAACTGGACATGGTTGCACATGCCTGCCATTCTAATACCCAGCGGGTTAGAGAGAAGAGTATCACAAGTTCAAGGTCATGTTCAATTTGATAGCAAATAAGATAAGGTCAGCTTAGGTTACATGGAGCCCTGTGCCACATCAAAGAAAAGTGAGTCTGTCCTAAAGTACACAGATGTCTACAGCCTATATGAAAATGAACTTTAAAGGAGGAATTAATTGATGAATAGGGGATATGTGATAAAGAACGTGTAAAGGCTAGAGAGTTGGTTACTCACGGAGAGGACCCAGGTTCAGTTCCCAGCACCCGCATCATGGCTCATGACCACCCGTAACTCCAGTTCCAGAAGATCTAGTGCACTCTTCTGGGTGCTTCAGGCTGGCACATAAGGTGCACGTACGTACGTACATGCAAGCAAAACACATGTTTAAAATAGAAGGAAATTCCAAATCTTTTAGTTTTATGAAGGAGAATCCCAAATGCTTGCCCGGGGTTAGGGTCCTCTGGCTCCACTTGCTTAGTGCTGGGATTATATGTGAGTGTCATGGAAATGTAGCAGATTTAATTATGGCATCTAGGTATATCTGTGATTTTTAGAATTTTTCCGCTTACTTGAAATCTCTTATTTAAGAAATATTTAAATGTTTTAAAGGTTCTTCCACAGTTAAATAAATGATCATTTAAGCTGTAGTGGGTGCAGCACCTGCCTGGTACACATAAAGTCCTGAGTTTGATCCTTAGCACCACAAAAAGAAAAAGATAGCAAGACCCTGTTTCAGAAACAAAACACATTATAAGATACCAAATGGTAATAGTGATGTGTCTTAGCTTAAGTTTTCATGACAGTTGGTCATAGCAAGCTTGCTATGGGTAGACAGCTTACTAATTGGGTAGAACCATTTTAAATGGCATGGCCTCCATATCATTTATAGCCTCCTTGGCTAATGGGTAGGATTTTGGATAGTCATTCCCCATAAATGACTATATATTATAATTCTCAAATATCTATTTATGTGAGGGAAACTATTAAATAACAGTATAGCAACTTGAATTGAACCATTTCTGTCTGTAAGACAATGTTTGGAATATAAAAGTAAGATACCCTTAAAATCAGGTCTTTCCCTTGATATCGCTGCTTTCTCTAGAAGTCCATTTTCTGTTGATTGAGCTTCACACCTTCAGCTACACAGAACATGGGGTAGAGTGTAGTTTGGTTAATGGGGGGAGGGTCATGTTGCTCCCTCAAAGGACAGAGGCAGTCACTGAAGGCTGTAACACTGCAGCATGCTAGGAGAATGCTTTGATTTCATGTGCAGCAAAAACAGCTATAATTACTGACTTTCTGCGTAACTGAGATGAAGCATCCGCGAGTGGAGAACACAAAGGAACAGGGGTTTAGAGGGATTTGGGGTGGTGAGGGGGAACATAGTGACTGTTTTCCTTCTTGACTCCTTCAGTATGTCCTGTAGATGGCTGGTGACCTCAGCCGCTGCGGACTCTGATGAAGGGTATGTCTCTAGGCCCATGATAGTGCCTGCGCACAAGTGACCACAGTGTCTCCTTTTCAGGGGGATCAGCACAGTGCACACAGCAACTGTCGGCCTTCCTTTGCCCCAGTCATCACCGGCCTACAAAACCTGGTTGGCACAAAAAGAACTTCGGATCCTCCCCAGAAATGTAAGTTCGAGGCCAGCCTAAGCTGCTTAACATGGCCTATTTCCAGAGGAAAGGGAGGTGGGGGCCGCACAGATCCCATGAGCAACAGAAAAGCAAAAACTGAGTGTGTCAGAAAGTGCAACTATTTACAGAGAGAGCATGACTACATGACTGGTAGCTAAAGGAGGTGAGAAGTGCACATGCCCTGGAGAAAGAGTGGGGCCTCTTGGGTGAGGGTTCTCTTTGAGTAGGGCAGGAAAATGCACAATGAAACGCAAACCCAGCTTTGAGTAACAATGTTATAGGCCATTTCTGCTGCAGCCCATCAGCTTTGGTCAGACCAAACAATTTTGGCCACATGTGTCCACACTGGGACACTGGCCCTGAAGACTCAGTTGGGTCCTGGTGGTGAGGAAGGGTGTACCCTGCTTGCTTTAGTCTCCTTTCTTAAAAAAAAACAACAAACTCAAAAAATGCTGCTGTCATTCCGGGAGTATTACACTTATGCGTCTTCCCTTGATTCATAAGCATTAATGAACAGTCTTGCCTCCTTATTCCTAGGCACAGAGGTGGGACCGAGGACTGTTGAGATAACCAGAGTAAGTCAGATATTGTTTTTAATCTACTGTGTACATTTTACCTCTTAATGTTATGTCGACTTATATGTTCTTCCAAGTTAGTATCGGAAATACGTGACAGAAATAGACTTTAAAAGAGAGACTGAAACATGAAAGTAAACATTGGGAATTTTTTAGTATATCCTTCTCAATAGTGCGTGTGTTTAAATTTCACACAACAAAAAGTATGTTGGACCTTCTCTTGTACCTCATCTCATTACCATGCTACATGAACATGAAGCCATGTCAGCATTCCTGACAGCACAGAACATGATTGTTACTGATTATATAATTTTCACTCCATTGTCTGGATGCGCCTCGAACTTTCTTAACCAGTTTCCGCTCATTAAACAACTAGCATAACTCTTTTTATTTTCTTCAATTTATTTTTATTTTATGTGTATCAGTGTTTTGACTACATGTATGTCTGTCTGTGCACTATGTGCATGCGTGGTGCCCACAGAGCCAGAAGTGGGTCATGGGTCCCCTGGAGCTACAGATGGCTGCAAGCCACCACATGTGGCCTGGGAGTTGAACCCTCTGCAAAGGCACCAAGTGCTTTAACTGTTCAACATTTCTCCAGCCCCCATGTTTAATTTTTACCTTATGTAACAAACATTGTTACATGTACACCTTTGCCTATATCATGAGTAATCACCTCAGGATTAATTCCTAGAAAAGAAGCCATCAAATCCGAAGCCATGCTTGGGTCTGGGGTGCAGCTTGGTTGCAGAGCACTTGGCTAGCCTATGTGAGGCCATGGAGTCCATCTCTAGCTGTGAGGGTGCTTCTTCTTAAAGGCTTTTATGTGTTGGACTGCTCGTTTGAAAAGATTGTGTGAGGTGTGTTCCAGTTCATCACATTTTCAAGCACTGATTTCCAGCTCACGTGTGATATATGGAAGGTCAGAAAACAGACTTCTGGTTTCATCTCCAGGACCGTAAACTTGAGGCTCAAGAGTAGTGATAGGATTGCAGCCCTGTTGTGTGCAGAGTAACCAACCACAACGAGGCGGGCGATTCCCACCCAGCTCGGCTCTCTGGGCTCAGTCATGGCTTGTCTCCACCACTTGCTCTTGGGCTGTGTTTCTTTGATAAAGCTGCCTAACAGAATATCAGAGGCTGGGTGTCTTCAGCAGATGTTCATTTCCCGTACTCTTAGAAGCTAAAAGTTCAACATTAAGGTGAAGGGTAGCCTTCTCTGAGCTCTCCTTGGCTTGCAGATGGCTGCCTTTCTGTGGTAGCCTTGTGTGACCTTTCTTTGTGTGTTCACCATTCTGGAGTCTCTCCTGTTGCATAGCCTCTCCAATGAGGATTCGCTCTGGACTGGGTTAAGCCCACTCTAGCAGTCTCATTCTACAGACTGTCTCAAAGTGGAGTTATGTTCTGAGAAACTAGAACTTGGAGCTTCAGTACTAAACTTTGATGGGACACAACTTGTCTACAACATCAGCTCACTGATCTTTCATTGAGTCATCTTCAGTTTTTCTGTCTATGGCATGGGCTTACAAAACGAACTCATATCATAAACCAGTACTTTGTATGGATCAATTGCTGACCCTGGTGCCTCATGCCTGTCATCTCTACATTTTGGAGGCTAAGACAAGAGGATTGCCATAAGTTCAAGACCAGCCTGGCCTACAGAAACCCTGTTTTAGAAAACCAGAAATAAATCAGATAAGGCATAGAGAGTACGTAATTCTAAGTCCTTCCTGAATGCCGGAAAGAGGCATTTGTCCTTTCAGGCTGTAATTGAACCAAGCCTACTTGTCCTGAGTCTTTCCACTATAGTGGCAACTCAAATGCTCTGTGACAAAGAAGTCAAACTCACCAATAGTAAACACAGTTTCAGGTAAAAATGGATGCAGTTAAGGCCAAAGTATTCCAAGATTTTGAAAATATTTTATATTATTTCTAGCCATTTTATTACTTTCTCTTTACAGGTTTTTATAATAGGCCTGCTCATATCCAACCTACTTTTTCATGGTCCACTCACAGAGTTCACAATAAAATATCTCTTAGGAACCGCACAGATGGTTTAGCAGTTGAGACCACTGGCCACCATTCCAGAGGACCTGGACTCGATTCCCAGCATTGGCTTACAACAGTTTATAACTCCAGCTACAGGACATCTGTGGCTGTTTGATGGAGAACAGCCCCGTGGGCTCATAGATTTGAATGTTTAGTTCCCCATTGGTAGAGTGTTTAGGAAGGATCAGGAAATGTGGCCTTCATGAAGAAGGTATTGTCACTGAGGGTGGTCTTTGAGGTTTCCAAACCTTACAGCAGGCCCAGTGTCACTGTCTATCTGCCTTGTGCCTGTGATAAGACACAAGCTCAGCTACCTCTCCAGCGTCCTGCCTGCCTGCCTGCCACCATGCTCCCTACCGTGATGGTCATAGACTCACCCTCTGAAATTGTAAGGAAGCCCCCAGCTAAATACTTTCTTCTGTAAGTTACCTTGGTCATGTTGTCTCTTCACAGCACTCTAAAAGTAACTCAAGGGCAGGGCAGGATTTAACACCCTCTTCTGGTTCCTTTCAGACCCTGAACACATGTGGTATACAGGTGGACATGCAGGCAAATCACCCATACATGTAAAATCTAAATTAACATCTCTTGGATTTTGCAGAGAGAGCATTGCCTATTTATTGATGCATTTGGAAGGTATCAATTGGACACAAATGCTCTGAAAACAGGATAGAAGCCCCCTGGACGTGGAGCATTGCAGTTATTTTAAATTATAGTTATAACAGGGCAGCACTAATGATAACAGAATGACTCATCTGTTCACGTCATCTGGGATGTGGGGTGTGTGTTTGTGTCACATGCATACACACACCACAGCTCACATGTGGAAGTCACAGCGCAAATGAGTTCTTAGCGTCCATCTTGCTGGGTCAGGGTCTCTTTAGTTTCTGCAGCTACACTGCTTACTCCAGTCTTGCAGGTGCTTCTCCTATCTCTGCCTCCCAGCTCTCTGTAGCAGGGCTGGGATTACAGGGATTGAACTCAGGCCAGGCTTGGGTTTTAATCTTCTGAGCCACCTCCATGGCCCTAAGGTAGAGAGTTTGCCTTGTTGGTGACATTTTATCTGGTTTGGGCTATAGTCTTTAAAGTGGGAGCTTTGTGCATACTAAGGCATGTTCTGCCATGAGCTCCACCCAGCCATACAAGTCTGTCGTTAAGTCATTCATATGGACTTTCCAAGACGTTCTTTCTGCTTTCCAGCATTATTAAAGTGTAATTAATGAACACTAAGCTGCCGTGTTTTTGCTCAGTTTCTTTTGTTTTAATTCTTAAGACAGAGTCTCATTGTCTAGCTCTGGCTGTCCTGGAACTTTCTCTGTAAATCAGGCTGACCTAGAACTCACAGAAATCCCTTTGCCTCTGCCTCCAGAGTTCTGGGAACATGACCTTCTGGCTCCGTGTAAATATGCAGGTCCTTTACCTCATAGAGTAGTGCTTACGTACTCTGTTGTTCTGTTTCCATTGCTGGGATCCAGCCAGGGACCTGCCACAGGCCATGCTGTCTGTATAAATAGGGTTACGGTGTGTGCTTTCAACTGCCCCTACATATTCTACGGAACATTAGGGGGAAAATGGCTCCATCTTCCTGCGTGCTGACAAGCTGAAGATTTTATCCTGGACCTCGTGACTGTCAAGTTGTGCAACTCTGAAGAGTAATGGTGCTCATGCTTTCGCAGGCAGTCGGCCCAGTTAGACTGAGAGGGAAGTGTCTGTCTGCTTCTGGGATGATTCAAATCAAAGTTTAATAGTCAAAACTTTTGGTATGCTGGTTGAAGGCTCTTCTACACTTAGGAAATTCGAGCTGAGACTGTGCATTCCATGTATGTATGCTCAGGATTGAGGGCCTCTTTCTGACTCCACTCTGCATTTCCTCCTTTATCATCTAGCAGCCAGGTCTGCCTTTTGGTTCTTCCAGCTCAGAGGATGGGGTTTGCATCAAAATGTCAGCTCCCAGTTTGACTGGGGCTCTCCCTCAGAGCACAAATGTAACACATATGCACAGAGGCATGCACTCACACACCTGCACGTATACGCTTGAGCATGCTAACACACACACAGAAGTGCATGATCATGAGCACACACAGAGATGTGGTGAGACTGGGCCACATAGCCATGCTGTCTCTTCTCCAGATTTTCATTTTTCACTACAGTTTCCGTCTCTTGTGGTTATAGAAACTACAGGCCGTTGTTATTTGCATTTTGACAAGACTTATAGTCAAGGCGCAGTAGATAGACTTGGTATGAGTGCCAGCCTGCCAGAACTGCAACTTGTCATTTGTTGTTTCAGTCATTTTAAAACTATTAACCCTCCTGTGATAGGGGGAGGGGCGGGACGAGAGCCAGATCTCTACACAAGGGTCCATCTTTGCAAAGATTTCCGCTATTTTACTTCCCTCTCCAAACTGTTGTCACAACAGTGGGCACCCTCTAAGAGCCTTTGTTTAATGCAGCCATGCAGCTCTTTTGAAGCCAAGTGTGTTTGTTCACACCCAGAACATGATCTGTGTGGCAGTTTAATCATAAACACCATATGAGAACACACTTGCCAAGCCTGCGTCAAATTGGCTGCTCCACTGAGGGGTAGTGAAGGCTTTTGTTTTTTAATTTACTGCTGCTATTGGCTCTTTATTGAGCCTCTTCTGTAGGCCAGAAGCACTGTGTTATCCTACTTCTACTCACATTTTCACTGTGCCCTGTGCAGTTGACTTCCCGTCTTGTGCATAAGGCTCACAGAGATGGACTTCTCTGAGGGCCCACGGCTGCCTGACTGCAGCAGGTGAAACAGCCCTTTTTAATGCCCTGCACTTAGCTCTCATCTTACCCTTGCCTCCCTCATCACGGAGAGTTTTTGTTCAAAGCAATCTGAGGACAGACAGTCTGTCTATGTTATTAAACATGCAGGCCTTCTGTTTTCTCGCTTTGTAGGAGCTCAGTGATGCCCTCGGAATCAGTATCGCTGGAGGGAAAGGAAGTCCTTTAGGAGATATCCCGATATTCATTGCCATGATTCAGGCCAATGGAGTGGCCGCACGCACCCAGAAGCTTAAGGTAAATACCAGGCAGAAGGCTGACAGCATGTGTTGGGGTGGGGAAGAATGTTGTAGCCATAGGGACCTTGTTTAAAGTTGGAATTACAAAAGCTGTAAGCCACCCATGCTGAGGGCAGAATACATTAGCTAGATGGTGGACCTGAAATTCATTAGTCCCTGAACACACACGCACAAAAAAAAAAAAAGTTTTTATCAAAGCTTCAGAGAGAAAGATAGAATCACAGTCCTTTCCAACCCTCTCAAACCATTTAGCATCTCATTTACCCAAAATTGCTTTTTTAACTCAGATTTGGTCCTGGAATCTTCCCCCAACTGAAAGTATCCACATTTTAATGATTTTTTTCTATTGTTCTTTACTCTTAACTGAGGTATAAAAATTAGGCAAAAAAAATACTTGGCCTCCTCATCAGAGCTTCACTGAACAGTTAATTTGTACACCCCACTCTTTGTGGCCACCAAAATACAAAAGTGACCTGCAGTGCCTTTTAATAATCAAATCTGACCCCCTTCTTGTCTCTCTGATTGGGCTGCATTTAGGGGAAGCCATAAAAATTCCCCACACACCACAGAAGCCAGCTCTCAGCAACAAGGCAGATGGGAAATATAACTTACGAAGAGTTTTAGTCATTCTTCTCAAATTTAATTTTTTGTAATGATAGTGATTTTCTCCCACTTTTGTCCTTCCAGGTTGGAGATCGGATTGTGAGCATTAATGGGCAACCTCTGGACGGACTGTCTCACACAGACGCAGTTAATCTACTGAAGAATGCCTTCGGGCGCATTATCCTGCAGGTACTGTGATCAATGGAGAACCAGCTGGGAGAGGCAGATAAGTGGTGGCAGAAAAGATGGAGCCGAGCGTCACTGGCAGTAGGCATCACCAGCCAGCAGGATGCTTGCTGATGTGAATTATGAAGGTTGAAAGCGAGAAATTATTATTTTTATTCAGAAATTCTTTAATGCCACCCATACAGGCAGGAGGAGGATTATACGAAAGTATAACAAGGGGAGAAAAATTACTCTCAGCTTCATGTGATAAATCAACAAGGCTTTTAGCTTCCAGCATTCTTTTGTAAATTGAAGTTTGCTAGGAATAGGAAATGATTTCCTTTCTTATATCCAAAGACTTCCTGGGCAGCCCGTGCGCTGTTTCCTGTCCCTTTAAAGGCAGAGAAAAATACAATGCTCTTTCTCCTATGCCATGAATGGTTGCCAGCGCCCTGCAACTCTTACTGCATGGTAGTCATCAATTAAGGCAGAGAATTATTGATCAGCTGCAGCCCCACGAGTATTATCCAGAAGCACAGAGAAATACAGGGGGAAGTAAGAGCAAAATGTGCTGTTAATTTCCCCTCCCTCCATTTGAGCCCTTCCCTTGTCTCTAAGCCTGATGCCATGCAGAGACAGGAGAGGCGGCATGCTGGCAGCGACCTTCTTTAACAAGTGCCCCTAAATTGAGGGTTTATCATCACCATACTGCTCAAAAGGTAGTATAAAATGATTCACAGGTAAAAAGAATAAAACCCCACAGCCAGCACTCAGATAATTTTAGCCTTAGCATAAGAAGACTGAATGGAAAACCCATGATGTTAGAGAGAAGTGATTTGCGGTGCTTAGCTCTGAGATCTCAGTGGTCTAGGTCAGAGTGACAAAGCGTTTAGCAAGGTAGACGGGACTGGGTTCGTAAAACACTGTCTGTGGCTTCAACGGAGTTGCTGCAATAGGCCAGATATTATTTGGGGCCTTAAGTGTCTGCTGAACACCAACCAAAACAGTTCGTGGAGTTCCCCCGCACTGCTTCTACTTGGTTGCACATTATCCTCACGTGGGGTGGAAATTTCTGGTCATAGCTACTCACATTCCTGCCTCCGGAGCTTTGCTTTTAGTGTGCCCATCCTTGGAGTTCTCACTGACCCTAGAGTCACTTGTTACAAGCTCACCTCTTGAGTCCCAGCTGCTAGTCACAGGAGGCATGACAGAGCAGAACCTCTGTGGGAACCTGAGCAAGAAAAGGGGCTTTCCCTCAGTGTCTGGTATTGTGGACAGTGGCCATATCTATAATCGCACATCTCGGGACACTGAGGCAGGAGGATCAGGAGATGAAGGCGAGTCTTGGTGCTATAGGAAGTTAGACTGAAATCTTGTCCCACACCTACAAAGTTCACAAAGGTAACACTTCATTCTCGCTGAAGTGATCCTTTCAACATATTTTTAAAAATATAGTTCATACAAGTGGCCTAGGGCGATGGCTCAGCAATTAAGAACATGAGCTCTTCTTCTGAAGGACCTTGGTTCAGTTCCCAGCACCCACATGGTGGTTCACAGCCTATAACTCCAGTTCCAGGGGCATCTGGCGTCCTTTGGCACTGCGTGCACTCGGTGTGTACAGACATATGCGCAGGCAAACACCCATATAAGTGAGATGAAATTACAAAATTTTAAATGTTTTCTTTATAAAGTGACAAATGTACTTTTAATTGATTTCGGATAAAAGCTATAGAAGAAGAGTGGTTGTTTCTGTCCACCCTGCTAGAGAACTGTTTCTATTTCAAGCAAGTTTCTCTCAGTGTCGCCGGGGCTGGTCTTTGATCCTTCTGCCTCAGCCTCCACAATCATGGGATTACAGAACTGTGACACCACGGTATACTCACAGTTAACAGCCTGTTTCTGAAAGAGGTCTTTTTTTTTTTTTTTTTTACTGTTTCAGTGTTTTAAAAAGCAAGTGACATTTTATTTCTTTTGTGAATCATGTTAGTTGCTGTTTTTGTTTTCTCGTGTGTACTCTGAACAGGTAAATGGACCCTCTGAGGAATCCGTAGTTGAGATATTCACACTAAAGAATATGGAGCTTATATCACTTCAGGCACAGTAGACAGTTTACCAGTGTCCCCTCTCAAGTACCTTCTACTCACATGGTGTTTGTTTTAAAACAATGTGGGACACAATTACTGGACAGCTGACTCATCACTCATGACTCATCAGATAGGCCACTAGCAGGAAAGTTAAAAAAAAAAGAAAAAGGCCAGGTAATTGTGCCTGGTGATATATATGGAATAGAGATGTGTATATATGTATAGTTTTTGTATGCGTGTGTACAGGACAAAGGTCGTTCCTCCGTCACATTCCACCTTCAGGCAGCCCCAGCCTGTCTCCATCTCTCCATGACAGGGATTATAGACACACACCACTTCTTGTTTTTGACATGGATGCCAGAGAAGGAGCTCCGGTCTTCGTGCCAAAGAGGCTGGCACCTTATGGGCTGAGCCATCTCTCCAGCCCATGGGAAAAGACTTTCAGTGTCTTACACAAAGCCATCAGCAAGTGCTATTGGCCTAGGAAACATGACAGTCTGGGTCAGAAGACTGCAGAGTGGAGAATGAAGAGGCAGCTAGCACTTCCGGAAGCTTGCCATCTCTAAGTATAAGAAGAAATAGGTGCCTGTGCCTCTGTAGGCTGGGGGTGCTTATCAATAGCTCGACTGAGCAGCTGAGGTTGACTTGAAATGTTCCTTGTTTTATTTGCTTCTTGAAATTTGGGAATTTGTCCTGCTCAGTTTCTTTACATATAGAATGACTATAAAACTATTTTAAATTCAGGAGCCACACTCTGTGCTAGGAAAAAAAGTTTGTTTCGTTTTCGTTTTAAGATTTATCTTATTTTTTTTACTTTCATATAAGTGTGTGTGTGTCCTATGTGTGTCTCTCTGTATGGCTTTGTCGTTGTGTCTTTGTGAGTAAATGCCACATGTGTGCAGGCGCCCAAGGAGGCCAGAAGTGGACATCAGATCCCTGGGAGGTGGAGTTGTGAGCCACCTGTTGTAGGTGCTGGGAAATGAGCTCAGGTCCTGTATAAGAGCAGCAAGCTCCCTTTAACCATGAACCATCTTGCCAGCCCACTAGAAACAAAAACGTTTCTAATTTTATACTTTTCTTTAAGGACATAAAGGGAGGGGGGGGAGACATGTCAGAAATTTCTGTCATGTGGAACTTGTGGATACGGGCTTCAGTGGGTGGGTGGATTTAGGGCAATACTAATTAAACAGATAACCCGGCTGGCGTCACTGTGTAGCTAAGGCTAGCCTTGAACTCCTGACCCCAGTGTCCCATCTTTTCTTCAGGGTACTGTACTTGTGATATACTCTTCCTCATGGCCAAGAAAGCATGTTGCATGTGCTAGAATTGAGGGCAAACAGGAGCCACGTGGACTTTGCAGCATTGGCTCCCTTGCTGCCCAACACACTGTACTTATTAGATACTGGTTGACGAAACGAAATAAAATGGACGAGACAGATCACAAAGCCTCCGAACAAGTTTGGAGATGAGAAGAAAATCTTTAAATCAAAGAGTTAATAATTAAGAGATTATATATGAAATAGTTCTTCAGTCGCCCCTCAGGGATGTCCTCCAGAGCTTGTGGAACTGAGGCCCCAGTGGAATTCCAGAACTCGGGAGACAGGCAGGTGGAGCTCTGTGAGTTTTAGGCCAGCCTGGTCTACAGAGTGAGTTCTAGGACATCTAGGGCTAAAACAGAAACCCTGTCTCAAAAAGCCAAAAAAAAAAAAAAAAAAAAAAAGTTCCTAATGATAGAAGGCTTATTAAGATAACTTAGAGAAAGAGAGCCGGGCACAGAGGAAGGCAGATCTCTGTGAATTATTTAAGGCCAGCCTGGTCTACAAAGCGAGTCCAGGACAGCCAAAGCTACACAGAAAAACCCTGTCTCTGAAAAAAAAAAAAAAAAAAAGGCATTTGAATGTCACTGGCTTTCTAAAAATTTTTCTGAATGTATTACTTTAAGGAACACTCCAATAAATAAATAAAGACAGAAGACACAGAAGTGCTGAAAAGCATTAAAACCTCTGGCAGTGGGCACAGGAAGCAATCTGTCCAATGGAACAGAAGGAAAAACACGCTGAAGAAATACTTCTTTTTTTAAATTTTTTTATTTTTTATATTAGTCACAGGTTATTTACTTTGTATCCCAGCCGTAGCCCCCTCCCTCATTCCCTCCCAATCCCACCCTCTCTCCCTCATCTTCTCCCTGCCCCTTTCCAAGTCCACTAACAGGGGAGGACCTCCTCCCCCTCCATCTGACCCTAGCTTATCAAGTCTCCTCAGGACTGGCTGCAATGTCCAAAGAAATGCTTCTGAACTGAAATGGGAAATAGAGGGAGAGGTGGCTCCATGGGGAAAACACTTGCCATACAAGCCAGACAATGTGAGTTCCAACCCAGATCCTGTAATGGAAGGAGAGATCTGACTCTTGACAAGTTATCCTCTGACCCACACATGTTGTTGTTATTATTATTGTTATTATTATTATTATTAAATTAAAAGTGGAAGAGAAAAATTTAATAAGTAGTATTTAATATATCTAACTGCCCTGGAAGTTTGAGGTGAATTAGAAAATGTGAAGCTGATCTAATTAAAACATAACAAGTAAAATATATACTAACTATATACTCTGGGACATAAAATTTATGCTATAATCAAAGAAACATTAACATATACAAAGTAGCAGGCTTAGTAAGAATAGCATTTAGGGGTTGGAGTGATGGCTTAATGGTTAAGAGCACTGGCTGCTCTTCCAGAGGTCCTGAGTTCAATTCCCAGCAACCACATGGTGGCTCACAACCATCTATACTGGGATCTGATGCCCTCTTCTGACATCTAGGAGTACAGCAAATAGAGTGCTCCTATACATAAAATAAATAAATAAATCTTCCAAAAAAAATAGCATTTAGGTAAAAATGCTTTTAGAAGTTTTTTGGTTTTTTTTTTTTTTCTCTCTCTCATTTGTTGTTGTTTGGGGACAAGTTTATGCTGTATAGCGCAGGCTACACCTCAACCTTTAAGCCAAGGAAATTTGGTTGTGGGGGTCCCAGTGAGCCATGGCTGGTCTCCTGCCTCACATGTTGAGAATGAGACAAGTAATGGTGAATGCTAGGAAGGAACTTGATTTCAGTCTGCCCACACTGGGAGGACAGAAGTAAAGGATGTCTTTAGATTGTCCCCACTCACCCCCATGGAGGAAAGAAGGCAAAAGTCAAGGGGTTTGCGTAGCTCAGAGTCATGGTCAGGCCGTTCTGGTTGATCATTGTCCTAGGACTGGCCATACAGAGTCTCATCAGGACAAGGAAATCACTGCTGCTAAGGGCAGATTTGATCTACTTCACAGGGTGTTTGTCTGTCAGACTTATGATCCTAGAATCCAAGGAGAGAATGACACAGAGAAAGAAATCTAGAGGGCAAGATGGGGTTTGTTAGGGCAACTTCAGCTTTAGAGCATGACTAGAGACTTGTGGTTGCCACTCTGGAGCCGGAAGTTGTAAAAACCAGTGGCCAGTGATGTGTTGATTATGACGTCCCCTGCAGATCTTGAAAATACCTTTGCTATTCTTATCTGGTGCCTTCAGCCTTGAAAGGGGAGGTTGCAGGGAACATCCTTAAATGATTAACATATCTGCTGCACAGAGTCGAACAGGAATCTGACCCAAAGTTGAAGGTAGCAAAGGAGATGATGGGAAGCTGAAATGACAAGCTTGCCGCTGTTCCTCTTCCCATCTGCAGGCTCTGGTTAAGTCCCTGCCCTCGGCAAGAGAAGCCTGGGCCTTCTGTTACACTATTAAACAAATACAGCCAGACATGATGGTACGGGAAGTCTGAGGCGCATGGGTGTGGCTGTGACACTTAAGTAGAAGGATCAGAGGAGATAAAGCTTTTGTGGTCCACACAAGGATATGATTAGATAATTTAAACGTTTACCACGGAGGGGTAGCAGCATGTTCAGGAGGCTGAGCCAAGAAACACATCACAAACTAGCCTGGCCTCCAGAGTGAGTCCAAGGCCAACTTAGGCTACACAGTCTGTCTTCCTTGTTTGAGAATACCAACTAACTAATGTACTTAAATCAGCAAATAGAAGTAAAATTACCTTCTTTAGGAATATGGAAGCAAATACTGAAAGATAGTAGTAGGGAGTTGAAATATTGTCAGAGAAGGGGGGGCAGGAGCGCTTTCATGAGGTGCTGTCGGGGAGTCTGACGTTCTTGGTATGTTATTTATTTATTGTATACATCTGTACGTGCCCGTGTGGTGGTCAGAGGCAGCTTGCAGCACTCATTTTCTCCTTCTACCATGTAGACCCCAGGGACCGAACTCCGGTTGTCGGAGTTGGTGGCAGGCACCTTTATCTACTGAGCCAACCAACCCGCCCCAATTTTGACTTTTTTTTTTTTGAGGGGGAGGGGATGTTGAGACAGGTTCTCTCTATGTAGTCCTGGCTGTGCTGTAACTCAGTATATAAGTAGACCAGACTGGCCTCTAGCTCACAGAGATCCTCCAGCCTCTGCGTCTGAGATTAAAGGCCTGTGCCACTATGCCTGGCCTAATTTGGGCTAATTGAGAATTGTACATGAAAAACTATTGTTTTCTTTTGGTTGGGTTTATTGTTTTTTTGGTTGGTTGGTTGGTTCTTGGTATTTGTTTGTTTGTTCCTTTTTTTTTTCTTTCTTTTTTTTTTTTTTTTTTGAGATAGGCACTCACTATGTAACCCTAGCTAGCTTCTGCCTCCTGACTGTGTGCTGGCATTAAAGCTATGAGCCACCACACCTGACCTTAAAATTACTGGAAAATACTAGAACTACCAAGTATGTGTTAAAAAACAAAGTACCTGGCTTTGTAGAGCACTCCTAGAATCCTAGAGTTCAAGAGGCTAAAATGGGGAGATTTTGAGTTTGAAGGTAGCCAGGGCTACATAGCAAGACATAGGGTAAAAACAAAGAAAGAGGAGAGAAGAAATGAAGAGAGGAAATAAGTATAACTGAAAAGTAAAAAAGCTAGAGATGGCATGTGGTGGATGTGCGCCTTTAACCCCAGCACTCAGGCGGCAGATCTCTGTGAGTTCGAGGCCAGCCAGCAGGGTCCAGTGGTAGGACCCTGTCTCAAAGAAAGAAAATGGGCATGTAATTCAGGTGGAGTCCTTAGCTAACGTGGGCAAAGCCCTGGGTTTGACCCCCAACACTGCTAAATAGACATTTGTGCATCCATTTAGGTACATAAGTAATTTGAACATACATTTGTTAAGTAAAATAATCTGACATACTTAATTTTTATCTTTTGGAATAGAAAGTCAATAGCCACCATCAAATTGATAAATGTTGGACAGGTGAGATGGCTCAAGGTGTATAAAGACTTGTTGCCGAGTCTGATGAGCAGAGTGTGCATTCCAAGACATACTGTGGAGGAAGAAAACTCATTGCCATTGTTTGTCCTCAACCTCTATACACACACTATACCGTACATGATACCTACACAATAAATAAACACATAAATAATAAATTTTAATGGATGGTACATTTCATCACTTGAGAGGTCTATGCAGGAAGATCACAAGTTCAAGGCTACCCAGAGTTAATAACAGGATGCTGTTCAGAAATACCAAGGGCTGCACCCCAGGCAGCTAGGGGATGTGGCTCACGTTGAATGTGTTACCAGGCCTGCTGATCACTTACAGGTCTGGCATGTGATTGGGAGGGAAAGCAGAGAAGGGGGAAGAAGAGAATGAGTGTATGAATAAATGAGTGCAGTTGTTAGTTTGCTTCAGAGCAAGCTCGCCGAGGGCTGGGATTTTGGCAGATGTGTTTTAGCATGCAGAGCAAGCAGCTGAGAAAGGGTATTACTCAGGCTAGCTTAAAATTCACCAGGTATCCTAGGCTGGTCTTCAGCCCACAGCAGTCCTCAGTCTCCCAAGTGCTGGGCATACAGGCCTGAGCCACCAGGCCAGCTGGCTTGAGACTTCGTAATCTTGGCTGCCCGGTCAAGCCACTAATTCCAGAGCATCCCAGAGATTCTGGTTTCCTTGGTGGAGGATGTGCCCTGGACATGAGATGGTGGTGAAGCCCCAAAGGCGACATGACACAGGGGCTGCGGGATAAGCGACATTGGGGTTCATGGCGCCAGGAGGAGAGTCTGACACTGCAGGAAAGGACAAATTGCTGTGGAGCAGGTGGGCCGAGGGCACGGTGAGCTGGTGCCTCCCACGGCCCAGCACATCACAGCTCTCTCCCCGCAGAGCTGCTGAGCACTGGAAATGGAGCATGGTGGACAGTGCTCAGTAGTCTCCCTTTTATCATAATATCTGAGATGTGAATTCTGAGAATGGCAAAACTCCTTTTGATATCCCAGAAATTGTTTTGGGGCTCAACCTGGAGTGCCTGCCTAGAAAAATAAAAATGTAAACAACCCTGGGAGAAATCCTTAGTGTTCCAGGTGACGTTGGGGGCTTGAGCCACTAGACAGCTCTGTGTCTAGCAGCCAGTTTTCTCCTGTCATGTCTTATGCTCTAGACCCTTAAATTAGTTTGTTTGTTTGTTTGTTTGTTTGTTGGGTTGGTTGTTTTTGTTTTTGCTTTTATGAGACAGGGTTTCTCTGTGTAACCCTGGCTGTCCTGCAACTCACTTTATAGACCAGGCTGTCCTCGAACTCAGAGATCTGCCCACCTCAGCCTCCCAAGTGCTGGGATGAAAGTTGTGCATGCCCCCCCCGCCCCCAAACCTGTTTTTAAGGAGAGCTACTGGTCTTGTGGTTCGTGCAATAAAGGCATGCACAGTTGACGCCACTAGAAAGTTTATTGAACACACAGTGAGCCATTGCTGAACATAATGCTATACTTGTTCAGCTTTACTTTTTAAGCCAGTTAGTGTCCCAGTAGCTGCAGCACAAGCCAGTGTCCCACGAAATAATCCTTTCTCAAGGAGAATGGCCTAAGAGGTGAACACCAATAAAGGAATTGAAGGAATTGCAAGAGGAAAAAGAAACTCCAGTGGATGGGGAACCACAGTGAAAGAACAAGGCATTTGGAGGGGGAAACACGGAATGGGGTGTGAGTGCAGTGGGAGGGGGGAACACAGACTGACCAGAAAGAGCCATGGGAGGGGGGAAAACGCAGTGAGGGGTGAGCGCGGTGGGAGGGGGGAACACGCACTGGCAGGGAAGAGCAGTGGGAGGGGGAAACATGGTTATCGGCTCATCGTCAACCGCTGTGGGTGTCTCCCACAGATCCTTACGCCTGGGGGACAGGGTTTCTTCCTTAGCCTTCCTGTCCTTCAGCTTGCATTCCTTGGGTAGCTGAGTCTTCCCCTCCTCTTCCTTCCTGTCGGTGGCCTCCCGGGACCCAGCCAGTGAGCTGGTCTCCCTGCCCCCGTCCTTCAGTAGGTGGGTCTGCTCCGCTTCCATGACTGCTGTCCTCCTCGCTGTCTCCAGGTGGATCTCCTCTTCCTTGGACGGACAGGCCTCCCCACTTCTTCCTTCTTGGTGGTAGTTTTGGGTGGGCAGGTCACATACTCCTCGACTCTGCTTCTTCCTCCTTGGAGAAGCTGGGCCTCTTCAGGCCGCTGGGTTGCTCGCCTCAGGCCTATAATTACTAAGTGCTTAATAATAACTACACCTGGAGGGGGTACAGAATACTCCATTAAACGTCTGGGGGAAAATCTGAAATTATGCAATCACCTGGTAAATAAGGCAGCTCTACTTGATGGAATAAGTTCACACCTGTCGCCCGACATTTCTGTTTCTAGTCCCCCACCCTGCCCGATGGTTCATCTACAGCCCCCGGGTGCCTGACGAGGCACACCTGAAAAGGCGCACGTAGTTTTGACCAGCTTAGTGTTTTGAAGGGTCGTGGGTGAGCAGGATGACATCATCCCTGTTTCCCAACTGTCCTTTTCCTCTGGGGAAAGAGGGAAAAGGGTGCCAGTCCACATGAGGTAGAAGGCCAGACCACAGATCCCAGGGTGGGACTGTCACCAAGCCTGTGAGTCACAGCTTGTGCTCCAAGCCATCCATAGTGAGCCAGCTAACAGAGCCACATTAGTAGTGTAAAGCAGGGACGGGAGATTTGTTCAGTGTGACCACCTTGGGAAGAAGGACAGAGAGATCCAATGACCACACACACAGCCCATCTTAGGGTCCCGACAAAAGACTGAAGATGAAATCGAGGGCTAGCAGTCCTGGCCCAAGAGGGGCTCCACCCCCACTGACCTTCAGTATCTGTACTTCCATCTCATCTTGTGAGGTACTTGAACCGTATGGTGACAAGGTCCTCCTCTAGCTGGCACCTTTTTTTCTCCCAGTATAAGATTCCCAGGGAAGTTCCCATTTCGTGGTAGTGTGATATTCAGATTGGGAGACACAGGTGTCTCTTTCATTTCTGCACCTTCATTTCTGCCAAGCCAGTTACAGGATCTCAGCTCTCCAGGCCAGGGACCCAGAGGTCCGCCTGAAGTTGCAGAGACCATTCACGTGCCAACTACTTAATGCCTGCCTGCGGGCAGGACCACTTCTCTCCCTCATGTTCCCATCTCTGTTCTCAGAGCCCAGTGAAGCTGAAAACAAGTCTGAGATTCACTTGATACAGAAAAATAAAGTAGATCTCCTGTCCGCTTGTTGGCCTTCCCCTGCTTCCCCGAAGGACCCCAGGCTTACCTCAGACCATAGTCCCCAGTCCCTGCTGTTCAGAGACAAAGCTGAGCAGGACTCCTAGGTCACACCTCAGTGTTGAACTTGTACACAACGGACCTAACCCTCAGAGAGTAGCTCCTCCCCATTCCCAAGCCAAGCCCCAGGCATGATTTGGCCCCTGCCTATCAAGTTACCTGTCAATCAGCTCTCAAGACAAAGGTGCTGGCAGCTTAGGGCTGGAAAGTCTGCGTGCAGGTGACAGATTTGCTGTCCCTAGGCTCCCCATAAGAGACCATGCTGTCCTTCATAAAACGGAGTGGTCAGAGGGTTCCACTCCTACAAGGTTGGCAGGAATGTTCCGGTGGTTCCCTATGATTTGCTGGTGGCTAAAACACTCTTTTAGAGCCGGGCCTGGTTGCACAAGCCTGTAATCCCAGCCCTCAGGGAGCCAGAGGCAGGTGGATCTCTGTGAGTTCTAGGACAGCCTGATCTACAAAGCTAGTCCAGGACAGCCAAGGCTACACAGAGAAACCCTATCTCAAAAAACAAACAAACAACAACAAAAGAAGCTCTTTTAATTTTAGAGCTAGTTATGGGGAGGAAACTGCAGGATTTTTATATTTTCCAGTTAGATGGTAAAACTTTATGGTGAGTGTAACTTGACTGGAAGTGTCATTTTAATGACTTTTCTGGCTTTGCCCAATAGGAACATGACATGGTCCCATAAGCATAACCTGTGGTAACAAGCTTGAGCTTCTTTTTTGTTTGTTTGTTTGTTTGTTTTCAAGACAGGGTTTCTCTGTGTAGCCTTGGCTGTCCTTTGTAGACCAGGATGGCCTCGATCCCTGCCTCTGCCTCCCTGAGTGCTGGGATTACAGGCAATCACTCCCGTGCCCAGCCTTAAGTTTCTTTTTCAATGCTGGTTCTCATGAGATCCCTGTGTTTTAACTATACCATTCTGTTCCATAGCATTTGCTTTCAAGAGAGTTAGGAGCAGAGGCGCTGGCTCCTAAGAGTCTTGGGAGACTAAGCTCTTTTCCCACAAAGCCTGAGCCTGGTGGCTCACACCTAGCCTATACTTCCAGCACTCAGGAGGCAGAAGGATCATGAGCCTGGACTACATAGGAGACCTGTCTTACCTCCTTACATAGGAAACAGGGGCAGTGGTGAGGCCAGGAAAGGAACGTTTAAGTAAGCAAGGTGACCACACCAGGAACAGTAGGGTCCCAAGTGTCTAGTCTCAGCTTCGGAGAGCAGTCCTGGTGCACAGGAAAGATACAAAGGCGAGGCTCCTGGGTAGGATTCCAGATCCTCTGGTTGATCATTATCTTGGGCAATTTCCTCAGCGCTGGCCATGCAGAGTTATGCTGGCACTAAGAAGGTTGCTTTAGTGGTAGTTCTCCTTTTTGCTTTAAAACTCGTCAGTCAAGACTTTTGTTCCTGGGGTCCACAGTCACTTTAAATAAAAAACCGTCAGGAGAACTCACAAGATGGAGAAGTAAACAAAGCAGAAGGTTGATGAGATGGCTCATCAGGCAAAGGCACTGGCTGCCAAGCCTGCCAACCTGAGCTCAAACCTGGGAACCCACATGGCAAAAGGAAAGAACTGACTCTCACAGGTTGTCCTCTGACCGCCACACATGTATTATGGCACATGCTGCCAACACACACACACAAACAAATGTAAAAAGGAAAACTCAGAGCTGAAGAGATACACTTAAGAGCACTAGCTGGCCAGGCGGTGGTGGCGCACGCCTTTACTCCCAGCACTTGGGGGGCAGAGATTGCGGATCTGAGTTCGAGGCCAGCCTGGTCTACAAAGCGAGCCCAGGACAGCCAAGGCTACACAGAGAAACCCTGTCTTGAAAAACAAAAACAAACAAACAAACAAAAGCACCAGCCATTCTTCCAGAAGACCAGGATTCAGAATTCAAAATGCTGTTAGCTGGATCAATGCCAGGACCTCCTTCAGCCCCTCTGTCATTACTTCATCTCTGTGGAGTGGAGTCTGTTCGTTTTCTCTCTCCTTAAAGGACCAGAACCCTGTCTCCACCTCAGTCTCTTTACCCTGTGAAGGCTTCAGACCCCCTGATTGTCTCCCACGTTCTTTCTCAGCCATAGTTACATGCTGGAGCAGGGCCCTGCTGCCCATGGAACCTGTGACAAGATGCGGAACAATCCACAGACACACAAACATGCACTGTCACAGTTCCTGAGAAATAGATTGAAAAGACAGAGAGCAGGAAGAATTAATCTGAACAGGGAAACTAGTGAAGCTCACATGAGGAGCAGGGCTGATATTTAAGCTGGTTTGTGTAGAGATTCCCAGGGAGAAAACTCTAGAAGACTGAGACAGTGGGATTAAAGCCAGGGCATAGATGTGCTGTCACTTGAGCCTGAAGCCACCTGGATCTGTGACTGAACCAGGAGGTAAGCCCAAAGAAAGCAGAGAGCAGACCCTTCCAGCAGCAGACAAGTCAGGAGAATGTGGGTCAGGGAGGCTCAGGCTGGGTGAGAGCTGGAATAGAATGTTTGTGAGGACAACGTGTCTCAAGAGCACTCAGTGTCCACCAGGGCCCTGAGCTAAGGAAGAGGCCAGGCTTGCACAGTTTAGCAGAGAGCTGACCTTTGCTCCTTAGATTTTTATGCTAAGCATCTCCCCATTTATTTGATCATTCTTCCCATGATTGTATTTCTGGAACACACTACGCTTGCATATAACTGTTTTTCCCCAGTCCAGGATGATCCCCAAATGCATCTGGCCCCTCCTCTGGCCCATTGCCTTCTTTCTGCTTTAGTGGCAGTACAGCTATTTCACAATTGAGGCATGTGTGCCCTCTGTTGGTCCATTCTGAAACTGCATCAAATCCTGTTCTGCACTGCCAACTCTTAGAATCTGCCCCCCAGCTCCTGGGGCCTTATTCTGGGATGGGGTTGGGACAGCTGAGCTTTTGCCAGTGAGGCCCGTGTGCTGAACCCAGGAGAACATTAGGAGAGGTGCCACAGAGCAGGAAGTCAGGAGAAGGATGTTAGCTTGTGGCCCTACAGCATCTAGTTCTCCACAGATGGTTCCAGGCAGAGTTGGGAGTAGTTAACTCTGTTAACTCTGTTGTGGCTGCTGCAGAGAAGGGAGGCCGGGCAGCCAGTGAGCTGGCGCCTGTAGAACTCCACACAAGCTGACTGTGGGGCAGCCTGCAGCATCTAGGAGGACAGAAGTCAAGGACGGTACCAAGGTGTTTCTGAAACTGCAAGAGGAGGCTGAGGGTCAGCGTTCACACAAAACCTCTGCCACCTCAAGACAGAGGTGGCAGACCCTCTAAAAAGGAGGGTCTTGGGGCTGGAGAGATGGCTCAGCTAACACACACCCAGTCACTGTGAGCCACTACATAATATGTTCATAGCGGCATACCTCTCCTAGACTCAAGGAGTCTCTGTGGCTGATGACAGCCCGCAGGTATGGACTCATGACACTTCCTGTCCTCTGGGATTCCGAGGCTCAGGCAGCTCTGGTGTTTCTGGGGCCGGGCAGATAAGCAAGCTTGTCCAGTGGTTCCAAACCGCAAGGTAATGGGAAGTTCCCCTCAGAGCGCCAGCATATTCTGGGGCTTATACAAGAGTGCTCAAAAGGGGGGTGGGAGCTTCTTCGTTTGGTCTGAGCTTTGAGCTTTTATACCTTTTATTTTTAAGCATGTCATTATTCTATGATATCACTCCTCATCTGTCTAAACCGGCTGGTCTCTGGCCTTCTCTGCTTATCTCCAACAACATGTGCCTATCAGCACACATTGTTCACACTCTCACTATAGATTAAGAGCACTGGCTGCTCTTCCAGAAGTCCGGAGTTCAATTCCCCGCAGCCGCATGTTGCCTCACAACCATCTATAATGAGATCTGGTGCCCTCTTCTGGCATGCAGGTGTACATGCAGGCAGAACATTGCATACATAATGAATGAATGAATGAATGAATGAATGAATGAATGAATGAATGAATGAATGAATCTTGAAAAACTGGGGACACAGGTGAATAATAGTCTTCAGTTCCACAATAAAGAAAGGAAGAAAGAAAGAAAGAAAGAAAGAAAGAAAGAAAGAAAGAAAGAAAGAAAGAAGGGGATGGATGGGGATGTAGCAATCATTGGAAGTCAAGTGAAGAAGATAGTTTAAGAGATACAATCAAACCCTCCAGCCACAGTGGAGGTGCACACTGAGATCCCACTAGAGGGTACAGCGGGGTTATTGAGAGTTTAACACCAGTGGCTCTCTGTCTTGGGAAGTGAGGGAGAAGAAAAGGAGAAAGGTGGGGAAGAGAGGAAAGAGCAAAAGGGTAGTGAGGGAAAGAGAGAATGAATAATCCATCCCGTCCAGCGATTTGTGCAGGTTGGGTGAGGATTAGAACGCAGCCATGGTTTCTTCAGCATTCTTGCAACTTAAAGCAAAATACCTTGTCGTCCCCTCCCCCTAGGTCGTGGCAGATACTAACATAAGTGCCATAGCGACTCAGCTTGAAATCATGTCTACCGGCTCCCAGCGTGGCTCTCCAACTGCTGAACGGCATCCAGAAGACAAGGAGTAAGTATTCTAATACAGAGCAGGTCTAGTGTGTGTGTGTGTGTGTGTGTGTGTGTGTGTGTGTGTGTGTGTGTG
>NW_026596109.1:2121763-2138097 GCF_907164565.1 Psammomys obesus
GTGTGTGTGTGTGTGTGTGTGTGTGTGTGTGTGTGTGTGTGTGTGTGTGTGTGTGAAGATCTGACAAGGTGCCAGGGCGCTCTCTCTCACACAAGGCTCTGCTCCATCCTAGGACCCTTCAGAGACCATGGTAGAGCCTGCACTCACACTGCTTCTCATTGCTTTGACAAGCCTGTGCCCTCTGTCCTAAGAAACTGCAGGTTTATAGCCCACATCCACCCTGCTCTAAGATGCAAGGAGTGAAGACACTTGCCACCCAAGTCTGATGACCCGAGTTTGATCCCTGGGGCCCACCCAGTGGGAGGAGAGAACCAACTCTCCCAAAACCTCTGTCCCTGAACTCCACTTGCCTGTGTACGTGCCTGCACATGCCCTCCAAGACACTGTTGATGGATACTCTGAAGAGACGGTGCCCAGCGGATTCAGGAATCTGGTTTTAGCAGATACCCTAGGGTTATTCTACTGCAGATAGACAGAGGGCAGCTGCGCTTTGAGCAGTGCTACCTGAAACTGTGGTCCTAGGGCGTGCTCAGTGAATGCCGTTGGCTAATAGTTCTTGTGAGGATCCCATGATCACAGCCATCCACAAGCTGCTTTGTTTGTTTGGGGGCAGAGTCATAGTTTATCAACCTAAATTATATTTTTGGTATGTTCCTTTTGTTTGTTTTTGTTCTCCAAGACCGGGTTTTTTGTGTAGCCTAGGCTGTCCTGGGCTCACTTTGTACACCAGGCTAGCCTCACACAGAGATCCACCTGCGTCTGCCTCCCTGAGTGCTAGGATTGCAGGCGTGAGCCACCACACCCGGCTTGGGTATGTTTCTGGAAGAAAAAATATTAAGCTTTTTCCTGCTTTTTTTTTTTTTCTCCTCGTGATACATGCCATCAAATATGACGGAATTAAAAAAAAAAAAAAGAAAAAGAAAAAAGCATTTTTCAAACTACCATAGTTCTTTCAAGCAAAATCAGGGTGAGAGATGAATGAGGGATGCAATTCAGTTGGTAGAGTGCTTCCCTAGCATGACTGAAGGCCTGTGTTCAGTTCTCAGTACCACAGGAAACTGAACAAGCTAGCACACACTTATAATCCCAGTACTCAAGAGGTTCAGGCAGAAGATCAGACATCCAAAGCCATTCTTGGTTTATACAGCAAGTGTAGACAAGCCTGGGTATGTGATACCCTATCTCTCAAAGGGAAAAAGGAAAGGGGGGAGGGAGGGAGGGAGAGAGGGAGAAAGAAAGAGAAAACGAGGAAAAGAAAAGTCAGGGTGCCTTTGATGGCTCATGTATGTAGTTGACTTGAAGCTGAGGTAGCAATATTCTAAGGCAAAGGCCACCCTGCGCTGCATGATGAAGACAATTAGAGTAAAACCTGCTCTTTATAGAAGAGTAGCACCGCCCTTGTCATCTGGTCCACAGCTTCTAGCAGGGAGCCACCCGCACAAACAAACCCACAGCTAACATCTGAATGTCTAAAAACTAGGCTCTGCCAGGCATGGTAGTCACACCTTTAATCCCAGCACTGGGGAGGCAGAGGCAGCACTCTGTGAGTTCAAGGCCAGGCTGGTCTACATAGTGAGTTCTAGGAGAGCCAGAGCCACATAATGTAGAAACCCTGGCTCAAGAGAAAAGGAAAGGAAATAAAATGTTAAATAAGGCCAGGCTGGGAAGGTCACTCAGAGGTTAAAAGCACATACTGTTCTTCAAGAAAATCTGAGTTCAGTTCCCAGCACCCATGTCCTGAGTTCACAGCCACCTGTAATTCCAGCCCCAGGGGATCCAACACGCTCTTCGGAACATCATCAGTGTTTGCATTCATGTATACATATTCCCCCTCCCAGCACACTCTCTCTCTCTCTCTCTCTCTCTCTCTCTCCATAATTATAAAAATAATTTTCAAAACAGAATTATTAAGATATTATGAAACAAATTGACATGAGCCAATGGCACATGCTCCTGATTGCCAGTGGCCCAGGTACGAAGGTCTCTAAGGAGACTAGTTGTGTGTTTGTGCTCACACCTCAGTTTCCCTCACAGTGTCCTTGGCAGTGGGGGTCATGTCTGCCAGGGCATCCAGAATTGGGCTCTGTTCCAGCTGCTAGGCCATCGCTGAGGATGCCTGTGAGGCCACAGAGAGAAAAAGGTCTAGCCTTCCTCGTGATGTCAGCACCGCTCAGTTTTCAGCATCTCTCTTAAGGCCAGGCACCACCCTGGTGCTGGGTTCTGAGAACTCAAACACAGAGATGTTTATAAAGATGTGGCCCTTCTTAGCCTGAAGGAAAAGTAGACCTATAAATCCATGGCTGTGGAAGGCTGGTCAGGGTAGCTAAATTCAGGGAGAGTGGGACTCTTGAACACATTGCCAAGGGCCAGACTTGGGGCAGGAGGTTAACTGGAGAAGTTAGTGGTGAGGTTTGAAAGAACTGGGCTAAGGAGGGTGGTATCCAAACCATCAACAATTTGTACAACACAGACTATAGCAGTTACTGTGGAGAGCTACTGTAAGCAAACATTGCATCAACAATCATTGACTATTGGTGTCAACCAGATGGAAACCAACCCAAAAATAAGTTAGGCAAAGTTGCAGGCAGGACGTAGTCAGAACAACACAATCAAAGGTCACGTGCCCCTTTCAGTTTTCTGATCTGCGAGTGGCTGAGTTCATTACCAGTGACTCTGCCCCTCAGACATGCGTGCTGCCACAAAACAAGGTATGCTGCCAGTACAGAGTATGACCTCCATTAACCAGGCAGGCATGGCGGTACTCCTGTACTACTGACCCTGGAGAGGTAGAAGCAGGAGGATCACTGTGAGTTCAAGCCCAGCCAGGATACAGTTCTGTCTCAAAAGGGAGGAAAAAAAGAGAGAGAGAAAATTGACAATGACGTTTCCAGATTTCTCACTAGGAGTCTGACTTGTTAAAATGGCATTCATAGCTTCGCAGTATGGAAGTCTTTCTTTCCAATCTGTGAGCCTCCGTTAAAATGAGAGTTCTCTCAGTGTCTGCTCTGGAATTAAACAGCATGTGCTGTGCTTTCAGGACACCTGCACCTGAGATTATGCCTTTGGAGAAAGGCTCTGAAGGATCGGGGCTTAGTGTTGTAAGGGGTTATGGACATCCACGCAGAAACCTGCCAATCTGTGTCAAGGCTGTATTTGCAAAGTTTTTTTTTTTTTTTTTCCTTCTGACCATGCTTTTTAAATCAAAGGTAGTGAGATTTTTAAGTGTGTTGTAGTGCTTTGCTGGGGGCTAAACTGGGGGAGGGGTGCCATTTAGATCCCATAGGAACCCCCCCCCCCAGGGAAGGAAGTGTAATGGTGGGATCCCAGGAAGCAGTTCTCTTTGTGCCTGAGAGAAGAAGCTGGCCGGTGCTCACAGATTTGAGGAACACCACCAGCAGCACCGCTCTGCAGGCTGACTCTGAGGTGCTGAGCTAGGCTGAAAAGGGCTTTGGCCTTGTCCTTTAAAAAGAAAAATGGAGGCTTCATGTGGTGATGTGCACCAATCCCAACACTCAGGAGGCAGTGACAGATGAATCTCTGTGAGTTCAAAGCCAGCCTGGTCTACATAGCGAGGTCCAGGACAGCCACGGCAAGGAGGTGCAGGGGAATGTCATGAAGCTATGAAGTGGCTTAGTGGGTAGGCGCCTGCTCTGTAAGCAGGGAGACCCGAGTTCAGATGGTCCACACCTACAGAAGGCAAGTGTCTGTAATCCCAACATTTCGGGGCAGAGACAGGCGATCCCAGCTTCTCAAGCCCGTCTAGCTGAGTTGGTGAGCTCCAGGTTAGTAAGAGACACTCAGCAAATAAATGCAGAAATACACAAGGAAAATGATAGAGGAAAACCCCCAACATTACCCTCTAGCTGCCACAAAAGCATGCACAGGCACTCACACAAAATTACATGTGTACACACACACACACACACACATCTCAGATCGCTGTGAGATTGTCAGCATAAGGCAGTTCTCTTGCCCACTCCTCTGTCAGGTACGTGATATGTTGCTCTAATACTGAATCATAGTGTGTCAGGAATTAAACACTGTTCCCAAACCAACTACCGACACACACCTGTCATCCCGGCACTCAGTAATCATTTTTAACTTCAGTGTGAGTTTTTAGTCTAGAACTTAATTTTGGGGACCCGTAAAAAGTACTTAGTATAAACATTGCAACTTTTTCTTTCACTTACTTGTTTGTGGGTTCTTTTTTTTTTTTTTTTTTTTTTTTTTTTGGTTCAATCAAGTTGTAACCCAGGCTGACCTTGAGCTGTGTAGGGAAGGGTGACCTTGCCTGAACTCTTTTTCTTTTTTCAGATTTATTTGTTTTTATGTATACTTGGTGTTTAGCCTACATATATGTCTATGTGAAGGAGTTGGACCCACTGGAACCTGAGTTACAGACAGTTGTGAGCTACCCTGTGGGTGCTGGGAATTGAACCCAGGTCCTCTGGAAGAGCAGCCAGTGCTCTTAGCCACTGAGCCATCTCTCCAGCCCGTTGCTTAAACTCTTGATCCCCCTGACCCTACCTGCTGAGTGTCAATTGCAGGCACGTGATACCACACCTGCTTCTTACCACTTTTTATCCATTTTTTAAATCGCAATAATTTATTCATTAATTGATCTAGTGGCTTTCTATGAATTATTTTCCTAAAGGTATAAAGATTCTTGATGAAAATATATTGTATGGCCAGATGCAGTGGCACTAACCTATAATCCCAGCACTCAGAGAGGCAGAGTCAGGAGGAGCTCTGTGAGTTCAAGGCCAGACTGGTCTACAAAGTGAGCCAATACTATACAGAGAAACCCTGTTTCCAAAAAAAAGAGAGAGAGAGAAAAGAAAAGAAAAACAAAACCAGACACCCACCAATGCACATAAAATTAAAAAAAAAAAGAATGAAAAAGACATACAACACTACAAGTGGTTGTGACTGTCATTCTCAAGGGGCATTGTCACAGGTGGTTGGCTTTGTTATAGTTGGTCTCTGCCTCTGCCTTCATAACTCACTTCACCATGCCCATGGCCATCAGTCCAGAAGGCTGGAAGGCCTTTGCCTTGGGTAGAAAACAGCCAGCTAGCCCGTTTCACCTGTCTGTACCTCCCAGAAGCCAGCATGGGTGGGGATGTCATCAGAACACATGGCTGAAAATGACATCAGTGTGTGTTCCCAGGGCCTGTAAAAGAAACCATCGCCAGGCATGGGGGCACATGCCTGCGATCCCAGTCCTTGGAAGACTGAGGCCTGCGAGAATTGCTGAAACTTCGAGGCTGGTTTTGCCTACAAAGTAGGACACTGTCTAAAATAAATAAATAAATCCAAAAAGTAGGGACAAAGACGTAAGATAATGAAAGAAGCAGTCATCACCCTGGTGTGGGCTGACAGTGGGTGCAGTGAGTGCGGTGAGGTGCCACCTGAAGCCTGCGGAAAGGCCCGTGGAAAGGCTTCCTGTAGAGCCCCTCGAGTAAAGAGCATGTAAACTAGGTGACTGCATGCCCTCCGCGTAAACTGTTTTCTTGTTTTCAGTGGAGGACGCTGTTTCACTTCTGAGATAGGAGCTCACTTCGACCCGGCTGGCCCTGAGCTATGTTGGCAAGGATGACCTTGAACACCCTCCCACCCATCCCTCACCCCCACCCCTACCCCCACCAAGTACCTGGACTGTAGACACGAGTCACCACACTTGGCATGGTTTATATTCTTTTGTTGTTTAATGTTTTGTTTTAAGGAATGTACTGTTTTGTTTTGCTTTTCAATACAGGGTTTCTCTATATAGCCTTGGCTGCCCTGGACCAGGCTGGCAGACTCACAGATCTACTGCCTCTCTATCTCCAGAGTGCTGGATTAAAGACATACATCATCACTGCCTGGCTGAAATGGGCTTTTTGTTTATTTGCTTTTTTAATTGAAACCTACCTAAAAATAACAGTTTCTGAATCTAAAAGAAGAAAAAAATTATAAGCCCTGGCCCATATCCCACGTAGTGCCATCAGTCTGGATGGGAGAATATTCCTGGGGCTCAGTTGCTAAAGGCACTTGCCTCCAAGCCTGAGGACTTGCCTTTGATCCCCAGAACCAATATGGTAGAAGGAAAGGACTGACTCCCAAAGTTGTGCTCTGACAACACACACACACACACACACACACACACACACACACACACACACACAAATGTTCTGAAAGCATTTTCCAGTGCAAGCAAGAGCAGCAACCATAATTGTTGGCCCCTGTAGTGTTGAAGACTGCCAAACCTTTCTCTTTTTGCTCTTTACATTAGGCCAGGGTATTGAACTTTAAAATTAGATAGAGAATCAATAAACCTAAAGCGGACAGATACCACCACCACCACAACCCCTTGAAGCTTTTTAATTTTTTTTATAACTTATCTTTATTTTGTGTACATTAGCGTGAAGGTATCAGGTCTCTTGGGATGGGCATTACAGACAGTTGTAAGCTGCCATGTGGGTGCTGGGAATTGAACCCGGGTCCTTTGAAAGAGCAGACAGTGCTCTTAACCACTGAGCCATCTCTCCAGCCCCCTGAAGCTTTTTAAAAATGAGTCTGACATTGTTTCTCCTGCAGGAGTTTAAGTGTGCGGGGCTCTAGGGACAGGAACCCCACGCTGCCCTCACATATGACACTCCCCTCAGAATCTCTCCTTCTCAGGCTTCTGGAGCCGTGACACACGGGGTGTGGCTTTGCACATCCAAACTGCTCTTTTCCTTGACTGAAAGAGTGTTTAATGTGGCCCGCTGTGACACCACTGCAGAAATGCGACCTGTCACAGGTGCTGTCAGCATGTGGGAATGGAGGATGTCCATTTGGTGAGCAAAACTTGAAATCATGAGCTGGAAAGATGGCTCAAGAGTTCAGGGTGCATGCTGAAACTGCAGAGTTTGGCTCCCAGCACCCACACCCCCGTGTCAGGCAGCTCAGAACTGCCTGGAGCTGCAGCTGCAGGGGAGCGCCTGACTCTGGCTTCCCTCCAGCACTAGCACGCTATGACATACAGGCACGTAGCTCTTAAAAAGAAGTCTTAAAAAGGAACTTTAGAGTCAACGCTGCCTGAGGTCTTAGTCCTCTCAGCAGCCAATAAGAAATAGGCATGCTCAGAAGGCAGACAGGCGAGCTCTGTGGCTCTAGGGCCAGGGTGTCTGCATAGTGCGTTCCAGGCCAGCAGAGTTACAGGGTGAGACCCTGTTGGAAGAAAGAAGAAAAGGAAGTAAACACAAGGAAGTTGATGATGATATAAGCCAACTCAGAATATTTAGGGACAATTTCTGAAAGCCCTGAGTAGTCTGAGACATGAGTTTGAACAGCATAAGGGTTCAGATTAAACATGCCTTGTCTGAAGTGCTTTAAACAGCACTATTTTGGATTTGGGATGTTTTATTCAGATTATAGGACATTTACATATATGGAAGGAAATTCACTCAAGCTTCGTATATGCTTTATATTACATATATATGTACAATGTAAACAGAAGATAATTTCATACAATATTTCTAGTAATTTTGTCATGAACAGATTTGTGGTGTGGAACTTTCTACTTCGAATATCATGCCACAAGAAAAGTACAGCAGATTTTTTCAGATTTGGGCAGCGTTTTGTGTTTCCTGAGTCGGTATGCTCAGCTGCAATAATGGCTGTATTCCCGTGCCTGGGAGGTAAGGGGGCCAAGCTGGGACATGGAGCAAGTGCGCACAGCTTATGTGGAAGCTCTTGATTCATTCGGTGCCCCGTTCTCTCCATTCGTAAGCACCACGCTGCTGACACCGAGAATCGAGTTCAGTTGGTAAAAGGAGGTTTTCACAGCAAGCTGCAGGATGCTGCACATCAGCACTTGGGCGGGAAAAATAGGAGTGTCTGTTCAGACTCACCCATGACTGTGTTAGTGAGATGAAGACCAGCCGGGGCTATGTGAGAAACTTGTCTCAAAAAAATGAATGAGTGAATAAATGAAGACATTTATACTCTCTTTCCCTAGTTAGACCTGGACATAAGTATTTTTATTATATAATTCTCAAAGGAATTTCTGGATCACTGCCCAAGCACCTCAGGCCTCTGTGCCACAGGCTAACATAGGCCTCAAGAGCCTTGAGAGCCTCTTGGCTCTGTCAGGATTCAGTGCTGTGGCACTTTCTCCAAGGACTGGCTTTCATAGGCCTCCAGAGTTATCCAAAGAGATGGAAAAAACTTCCTGCCAATCATTTTCTAGAGTTTTCCTTTCTTCTTTCCTTCCTTCTTCCTTCCTTCCTTCCTTCCTTCCTTCCTTCCTTCCTTTCTTTCTTTCTTTCTGCCTCCTTCCTTCTTTTCTTTTTTTATTTTTTACTTATATATTTTGTTGTTGTTGTTGTTGTTTTGGTTTTTGTTGGAACAGGGTTTTATTGTCCAGCCTTGGCTGGCCTCAAACACAGAGACCCATGCCCTTCCCCCTCCAGAGTGCCAGGATTACAGGCATGTTCCTCCTGCCTGAAATTTCCTACCCACTTCAATCCCAAGCATTTCCAGTAATACCCACAGTTTTAGAGTCTCACTTTAAAGTGAAAACTGTCTTTCATTTGTTCTATGCCCCCCTCCCAAACAGGATTTTTCCTGGAATGTACTCTATAGACCAGGCTGGCCTCACACTCAGAGATCCGCCTTCCTCTGCCTTCTGCGTCCTGGGATTAAGGGGATGTGACACCCCCACCCAGCTGTTCTGTGCCATTTTAATGGCCACCATGATGACATAATAGAATTCACTTAGAAACCTCAAGGTTGGTCAGGAAGGAATGAAGCTGCTGAATACTGTATAGTATCTCAAAGATATCAATAATAACTCAATAAGATATCAATAATAACTCACTCATTTAAGTGACAGTTTTCACAGGTGACAGTGCTGAGAGCTTAATGATGCAATAGCAGTCTTATATATAAGGATGGCATTGACCAGGTCTGGAGAGATGGCTCAGAGGTTAAGAGCACTGTCTCCTCTTCCAGAGGTTCTGAGTCCAGCAACCACATGGTGGCTCAACCATCTTTAGTGAGATCTGGTGCCCTCTTCTGGCAAGCAGATGTACATGCAGATAGAATGTTGCATTTATAATAAATCTTAAAAAAAGGATGACATTGACCATAAGACTAACACCAGATTTAGTTCTGCCTAGATAGTACATTTCCACAAATAGGACATGACACCCAGTCCCACTTAATACTGAGTATTGACCAATGTTCTGCTTCTATGAGAACTGTGACATTTGGACATCTCTGCTAGTGTGTTATTTAGAGGATTCGTACTTTACTGTTAAGCTGTTATTTTTCAAACAACATTAGGATACTCTATTTTTCTTAATGTAAAATAATGCTTAACCCAGGCACGGTGGTACAGGCTGTTAATCCTAGCTCTTAGGAAGCAAAGTCAGGCAAATCTCTATGAGTTCAAGGCCACCCTAGTCTTCATACCAAGCTCTATGTTAGCTAGGAAAAAGATAGTTTAAGGAAAGAAAAGAAAAATTGCTTAAAAGCCAAGCATAATGGTGCATGCCAACAATCTCAACCCTTAGGAGACAAAGTTAGCAAAGTTCTTATAGATTCAAGGCCATCCTGGTTTATATATCAAGTGCCAGATCAGCTAGGGCTGTGTAGTGAAACCCTTCCTCAAAATAAATCGGGGGAGGGGCGGTCCTGGAGATTAGGCTCAGAGGTTAAGAACACTGCCTGCTCTTCCAGAGGTCCTGAGTTCAATTCCTAGCAACCACATAGTCTCTCATAACCATCTATAACGAGATCTGCAGGCACACATGCTGGCAGAATGTTGTATAAATAATCTAAAAAAATTTTTTTAAATCAATGAAAATTTGTCTATAAAAAATTAGTTAAGCCAGGTGTGGTGGTGCACACTTTTAATCCCAGCACTCAAGGAGGCAGAGGTAGGCAGACCTCTGTCAGTTCGAGGCCAGCTTTGTCTACAAAGCCAGTCCAGGACAGCAAGGGCTACACAGTACACAGAGAAACCATGTCTCAGGAAGGAAGGGAGGAAGGGAAGGGAAAGGAAGGGAAGGGAAGGGAAGAAGGGAAGAAGGGAAAAAAAGGGAAGGGAAAAGGGAAGGAAAGGAAAGAAGGAAAGGTGAAAGGAAAGAGAGAGAGACTAGTATTCTTCTTTTTGGGGCTAGAGAGATGGCTCAGTGGTTAAGGACACCAACTGCTCTTCCAGAGGACTCAGGTTCAAATCTCAGCATACACATGGCAGCTCACAACTGTCTGTAACTTCAAGATGCAACACCTTCCCATAGACATACATGGCAGGCAAAACACCAGTGCACATAAAATAGAGGTAAATAAATTTTAAAAATCAATTGAAGTCTTTAGATTAAGTCTTTTGATAAGGACATAGACATAAGGTTTTAATATTTAATATTTGGACTGTTCTTTGTTCAAAGGGAGCACTTGCAGAGGACGGCTGATTAAAACGAGGGGACCAGACCTTAGCTGTCAATGGTGAAACCCTAGAAGGTATTGCTCATAAGCAAGGTGCCGCCATTCTAAAGCAGCAGAGAGGGACCGGGGCCTTGACTGCTGTGGTGAGCTGCAGGTGCTGGTCAGGACACAGACTCTGATGGCAACAGGACAGAATTCTGTGGCTTCCAGTCAGGATACAACATTGCCTCGGCTAAAACTCAGCATCATCACTGGCTTTGCCTCTGTTTGCAGAATCCGGAACAGAAGTCTCTGCTTCCTTCTCTCATCCCTCGTTTCCATGGAGGCTGAGCTGCAAGCCCCTGTGCTTTTGTCGAATGAATGGAAACAGATTTAGTTTGTCATCTTAACTTCTGATTTACCTATGCTAATTTGTCTCTTCAAACAAGCCAGAAAACATTAGCAGTGTAATTAACTTCCTCACAATGAACTCTTCATCCTCTGCCGCCTGTCCTGTGTGACTCACTGTCATGTCCCAGTCTCTAGATAGGCCTGTATGTTGGTGATTTTGAGGAGTCCGTTTGCAGATCCTGTCATGTCCTCCGTATTCTGAAAGACTTTGTGTCTGAGTTTCACAAGCACACACTGCTCAGCAAGTGTGCCTTGATCTCACAGGAACAAGTAGCCCTGAGTTCTGAGTTCTAGCCATGCTAGCTCACACTGCTGGGAAGTGTGTGAGCAGGTCGCATCCCTATTCCCCACCCCTGTAGACCACAGGGGGGAGGCGGTGGGAGCAAGTTGGAGCAGCCTCAGCCTCATTCAAAGTGAGTGACAAGTTCCGTTTGCCTTTCCTTTACCTCCATAGCAGCCTGCACAGTGGCTCAGCCTGCAGCGATGTCCAGCACTTGAACACAGAGTAACTGAGCAAATGACCTGGGAATCAGAAACAGAAGTGCTTAGCTTGCATTCCCAGTCCCCTCCTCCTATGGGCTGAAGTTCTGCAGCTAAGAAAGCAGCTGTGGCAGGAGCATGAGCATTGTATTGTAGCGTGACGTGGGCTAGAAAGGGGAAATGCTCATCATTGAACACTGTCCAATCTTCTGTTGAAAACAATGAAAGTTCTGTAAAGGGTGAGCCTGGGGTCAGCAATAGACATAGTTCCGAATTATTTAACTATAACTCAATGCTGCAAATTGTTCAATAATTGCCAGAATTTAATAGGCCCTAATTTAAAATGTAATTTAATTAGTGAAGATTTTAACCGAGATTCCCTTTGAGTAGATGTGTGTTAACTCTTGTTGAGATATTTCTTGTGGCTATTCTAAAGTGCAGTATGCCTCAATTTTATGTTGACAATATATTTCAGGGGCTGGTATTAAGTTTTTGAAATTTCCTAGTGTTTTTAGAACTTCTAATGTATGCAAGGTACCTTGTTTTATTGGGATCTCATTTCCCAGTTAATGCGAAGCCTCCAGCCTGAGTGTTCTGTGTGAACAGTACCCACAGGAACTCCTCAAGCAGCAGACAGCGAGTGAAGCCCAAATGAAAACGCACCTTCAAAGATAAAGCTGGCAATGCTTTGGAAGTGTGATTCTGCTTAATTTTCACGGAATGGCATTAAATACAGATTTTGAAATAAGGTGTGGTTGTCGTGTCTTTCCTTCCACATCATCCTTTTGGGGAGTGCTACTAGAAGTTTATCAATGAAGTAATTTTGATACCTTATACATCAGCTTCCTCAGAGACCCTGCCTCTTTCCACAGAGAGTGATTGCTGTGCCAGAAAAGGTTTCATGCCCTCAGACCTTACTACACTACACAATGAGAGCACAGTAATGTGCCAAAGTACTGTCCTTAACTACATATATATATATTTTTTTTTTTTTGCCATTTAAGTCTAGTATTAATATCATTAATTCGAGTTATCCAAAATGTAAGTGAACTAGAAAAATAAAAGTCCATTTCATAAGGGTTTTCTGTATAGATATTTCTAAAGGCGCTAAATCAAGGCAGCTGCCTAAGGTTAGCAGACAGACGAGATGTGGATGGTTTACACATTTAATCATCTAACTTTAGTTTGTGTTTTGTTTGTTTGTTTTGTTTTTCAAGACATGGTTCCTCTGGGTATCCCTGGCTATCTTGGAGCTCACGCTGTAGACCAGGCTGGCCTCAAACTAACAGAGATCCACCTGCCTTTGCCTCCCAAGTGTGGGATTAAAAGCATGTGCCACCACAGCCAAGCCCTTTATTTTGTTCTTTAGTTCAGCTTTTTACAGTGTCCTGTTACAATATAGGAATGTGCACTGAGGTTGTAGCTTGCTTGGTAGAACGCCCTCTTCTGGCTTCTTTTTCTTTAATTTAATTTAATGTTTGTTAATTACAGTTTATTCACTTTGTATCCCAGCTGTAGCCCCTCCCCCTGCCCTTCCCAATCCCACCCTCCCTCCCTCCCTCTTCTCCCATGTCCCTCCCCCAGTCCACTGAGAGGGGGGGTCCTCCTCTCCTTTCCTCTGACCCTAGTCTACCAGGTCTCATCAGGAGTGGCTGCATTGTCTTCCTCTGTGGCCTGGTAAGGCTGCTCCCCCTCAGGGGGAGGTGATCAAAGAGCCGGCCACTGAGTTCATGTCAGAGACGGCCTCTTCTGACTTCTTAAGCCACTTCGTGCACATGAACCATATTTGAAAATAATAAAAATTAGTCTTTTAAAGAAGATTTATTTATTTTATGTGTGTGTTTGCCTGCATGAGTTTATACATACCACATGGAGGTAAGAGCCCAGAAAGGGGGCTGGAGAGATGGCTCAGAGGTTAAGAGCAGTGGCTGCTCTTCCAAAGGCCCTGAGCTCAATTTCTAGTAACCACATGGGGGCTCACAACCATCTATAGTGAGATCTGGAACCTTCTGGCCTGCAGGCAGAAAAATAAATCTTTAAAAAGGGGGACAGGGGCTGGAGAGATGGCTCAGAAGTTAAGAGCACCGACTGCTCTTCCAGAGGCCCCTGGTTCAATTCGCAGCACCCACTGTCTGTAACTCCTGTTCCAGGGAATCAGACACCCCCACATAGACATACATGCACTCAAACACCAATGCGCATAAAATTTAAAAAAAATTTTGTTTTTGTTTTTTGAGACAGGGTTTCTCTGTGTAGCTTTGGCTGGCCTGGACTCGCTTTGTAGACCAGGCTGGCCTCGAACTCACAGACAGCCACCCGCCTCTGCCTCCCAGAGTGCTGGGATTACAGGTGTGGCATCGTAAGTGGCCGAACGGGCCAGACCAGAACCTTGGATCTCCTAGCCCTGGAGTGACAGCTGAGAGCCAGCTTGGTGCTCTGCAGGAAGCAGCAAGTGCTAGTAGTGCTTTTTGGCCTTATCTCCAGCCTCCAAAATTAAACTCTCTTACGTGTTTGGTTGGTTGGTTGGTTTTTTGTTTTTGCTTGTTTGCTTTAATCCCAGCACTCGGGAGGCAGAGGCGGGCGGATCTTGTCTTTGCTTACAGGAACACTCGGCTACCGGGAGCACGAACAGTTTTACTCTGCTGTAATCCTGCCCTGTACACGTCCTTAATCTTCTGTCCAAAGTCCTAGCAACCCTTCCAAGACAACAGCTTCAAAACCCGCCAACAGGGCCGTTTTAAGGACAGTGAAGTGGGACTCTCTCGGAGAAGGCCACACTCCAAGCCTTACCCTTTCTTCCCCTCCCCGCCTTCTTTCTCCCTGTGCTGAAAATCAATTTTAAATAGCCTTTAATGGACCTCAGTTCTGCTTTCATATTGGCTCCTCTTCCTGAGTTCTTTTCTCCATGAAACCAAGGGCAGAGTTTTAGCTGAGTCAGAGTACCTAAAAGAATAAGGGAACTCGGGCTGCTGAAACAGAGCTCCAGGCAAGGAGAGCCCCTCCCCACCCCACCCCACCCCCGTTGAAGCACCTGCTTGGTCCTCTTGCTTTCTTCTGATTAGGGGCTTTGGAGTACAGAAGCCTCGATACCTCAGACGACCGCGCGGTGGCGCAAGAGACGCCGCGAGCGTGAGGCTTTTGAGCAGCGCTCCTAGCGCTCCTAGCAGGCGGGGTGTGGAGTCTGGCAGGAAAGATGCACCTGCAGTGAGCGCTTTCACGGCTTCTCTCAAGTCCGTTTCTCAGAGTTTCAGCCTCACATCGAGCCGGGCTCTCGACAGCGCTGGAAGGAATATAGCCCTGGGAGTTGGTCCCCAAGGCCAGGCTCCGTTGCCTTCCAGTTCTCCCCTTCCCATTCGCCAGCTGGAGCAGCTGTCCTCGACACTGCGCAATAATACATGAATGTATTTGCCTTTGAGGGCTCGAGTCCCACCCCGGTCCTTCCACGACCCGCACGGTTGGGGAGCCTTGTTGCCAGAGCTTTCTTTGTTACTGTATGTGCGCAGCACATTCTAAATGCTGCTGAGGATGAACTTGGCCCTTGCGGATTGAACGGTTAATGAAACTGCTCTTTGCTGACAACGCGACTCAGTTGGTAGCCTCACGCGGCACAAAGCTCTGCGTTCTGTCGCTGGCATAAACTGGGGATGGCACATGCCTGGCATCTGAGCATTCAGGACTCCGGAAGATCGGGAGTTCAAGGTTATCCTAAGTTACATAGCAAATCTGGCTATGTAACATGTAAAGGTATGTAACAAACATGTATATAACATATAAACAAACATGAAACTGTTTATATGTAAAACCCACAGAGAAGATTACAATAAAGTTTTTCTTGTGTCTGCGGGATGCATTAAGGCTGACTGTATTAGATTCAGGAACTAGGAACTGAATGAGACATGATTCCAGGACATGGTGGCTAACACCACAGCCCAGCGCTTAGGAGATGGAGGCAACTGAACTACTGCAAATGGAAGCCAACTTGTTCTACATTGCAACTTTCAAGCCAGCCAGAACGACACAGTGACGCCCTGTCTCAAAAATCAAACACACACAGTCACAACATTCATATATATATATATATATATATATGGATTCATCTTCAAAAGTGAGATTTGCAGGTATTTGCAGATAGAAGTGGAAATATTATACTGACTGCTCTTAACCATTGTGCGACTTCTTCATTCCTGGGGAAGGGGGGATTGTTTTGTTTTGTTGGGTTTTGTTTCTGTTTTTCGAGATAGGGTTTCTGAGTATAACAGCCCTGGCTGCCCTGGAACCTCGATCTATAAACCAGGCTGGCCTCGAATTCACAGAGATCTGCCTGCCTCTGCCTCTTGAGTTCTGGGATTAAAGGTGTGCAAAAGGCCGGGCTCACTGCCCAGCGCGTCTTCTTCTTCTTCTTTTTTTTTTTTTTTAATATTTTATTTATGCAGTATTCTGCCTGCATGTACACCTGCAGGACAGAAGAGAGCACCAGATCAAGTCTCATTATAGATGGTTGTGGGCCACCATGTGGTTGCTGGAAATTGAACTCAGGACCTTTGGAAGTACAGCCAGTGTTCTTCACCTCTGAGCCATCTCTCCAGGCCCCAGTATCTATTCTTTAAAAACCTTTTAAAATAATTCTGCTATGCTCAATGTTTTTTATTTTCTTTTATGTTTTGTTGTTGTTGTTGTTGTTGTTGTTTTTGAGATAGAGTTTCTCTATGTATCCTTGGCTGTCCTGGACTCGCTTTGTAAACCAGGCTGGCCTTGAACTCACAAGAGATCTGCCTGCCTCTGCCTCCCAGAGTGCTTGGGATTACCAGTGTGTGCCACCACCCCTGGCTTAGAATGGTTACTACCAATACCTCCATGTTTCCTTCCCTTTCTTTCCTCTTCTCTTTCCTTTCCTTTCTCTCCTTTTCCTCCTTTCTCTTTCCTTTCTTTCTCCTTTTCTTCCTGCTTTTCTTCCTTTCCTCTTTCTTTCTCTCTTCTTCCTCTCTTTCTCTCTCTTTCTTTCTTTCTTTCTTTCTTTCTTTCTTTCTTTCTTTCTTTCTTTCTTTCTT
>NW_026596109.1:2138107-2144126 GCF_907164565.1 Psammomys obesus
CTTTCTTTCTTTCTTTCTTTCTTTCTTTCTTTCTTTCTTTCTTTCTTCTTACAGGGTTTCTTTGTGTAGCCTGGAACTAGCTCTGTAGTTCAGGCTGGCTTCAAACTCACGGACATCTGCCTGCCTCTGTTTCTCCAGTGCTGGGATTACAGGCGTGAGCCATTACACCTGGCTTTACCTCTACTTTTCAAGTACAGAGGATACAGGCAATTGCCCCCACACCCAGGCTGTTCTAGATTCTTTTTAATGATTGCACAATTTAATTTTAATCTATAGTTTCATCCTCACCCTCTATTCCTTCATCTAAAAGGTATTTTCTTAGTAGTATGTGTGCATGATGTGTCTCAATGGACACATGCATGTCACAGTAAATGTGTGGAGATCAGAGGACAACTCTTTCTCTTTCGTATCAGTTCTCTCCTCCAATGTAAAGGGATTGTAACTCAGAACAGGGCTGCTGCCTGGCAGGAGTGGTGCATGCCTTTGATCCCAGCCCTTGGGATGCAGAGACAGGTGGATCTCTTGAGTTCAAGAACAGCCTGGTCTATAGAGCGAGTTCCACAGAGACACCCTGTTTCAAAAAAAAAAAAAAAAAAAACAACGAAAACAAACAAAAACCTGGCTGCCTTGGCAAGAGATATCATCCAAAGACCTTTTAGGTCTATGTGATCTGGCTGGAATGCAGACATGCCTTTAATTCCAGGAGACAGAGGCAAGCGGATCTCTGAGTTCAACGGAACAAGTTTCAGGTAAAGAAAAGCTTAGGTCCAAGTGTGGTGGAACACACCTTTAATCCCAGCACTCAGGAAATAGAGGCATACAGATCTCTGAGTATCTAGTCTGAGCTGTTCAGGCAGTTTGGTTGAGTCAGGGGGTTAAGAGGCAGTTTGTAGCCATTCAGTTCATGGAATTCAGAGGCAATTTTTAATGAGAGAGTTTTACAGAGACAGGTTGAAGAGAGAAAAGAACTAGACACAGGTAAAGACAGAACAAGCCAGAGAATGAAAAGGAGCCAGAAGATTAGAACAGATTGCTAGAGTTAGTTTGAGGCCAAGCAGAGCAATTCAGTCAGAAGCTGAAGGAAGCCAGTTTGAATAATTCAGCTTGGAGAGGAGTTTGAGCCAGAACCAGCTGAGTTGAACCAGCCAGTCAGAGTTTGGAAAAAGCTAAAAGGGGTGAGTTTATTCAGCAGTAAGTTTCAGAGACTGGAAACATTCTAGGCCTGGATTAGATTGTTTGGAGGCCAGAAACTTTCGGGACTGCGCTGAGGTTAGTAATAGGAGGCAGTAAGCCTCCAAAAGCTGCTCTAAGGCTGCTTTCTTCACTGGGTTTCAGGAATGAAGCTCAGGCTGCCAGGGCTACAAGGCAAGCGCTTCCACGGTTGAATCAGCTTACTCCCTTTCCCTCTTTGATGGTCATTTATTTGTTTGCTTAGTTTGGTTTCTGAGACAGAGTCTCTTCTAGCCCAGGCGGCCTTCAAACTCTCTGTGTAGCTGAAGATGAACTCAAGATCCTAACGCCCCTGCCTTCCCCTCTCGTGTTCCGAGAGCACAGACTCTTGCTGTTGCGGAAATGAGGCCAGTTTGTACAGCTCAGGGGCAGAAGTCTTGTCTAGCATAAATGTGAAAGCAGAAAGAATGAGAAAGAGAAATTAGGGACTGGTGAGGCTACTCACCGGATGAAGGTGCTTGCCACCAACCTTGATGGACTGAGTTCCAGTCTAGGGACCTCCGTGGTGGCAGGGGCGGACTGATTTATGAAAACTGTCCCACCACACAGAGCTGTGGAACGCTCACCCACACCCACATAAATAGACTAAACATTAATAAAATCTCGTGAAAATAAAGCCAATTACAACATTTCTGCATGACTAACTATATTCTGAATTGTTCTACATTCCTACAGTATGCTTACTTCCGCTCTAACGCATGTCTTTTCCTGAACCATAACTGACATTCAACTTTGATTGTGCATTTGTGTATGTGTTCTCGGGGTGTGTGTGTGTGTGTGTGTGTGTGTGTGTGTGTGTGTGTTTTGTTGAAGATAGAATCTAGAGCGCTTCACTTTCAAGACAGGTGCTCTACCACTGAGCTACACCTGTAGATTTTCTATCACTTAATTTTTTTTTTTTTTTATTTAAGGGGCTCTATTGATGTGGTGGTTTAAATGAGAACGGCCCTCATTGGCTCATTTGTTTTTGCAGTCAGTCATCAGTTGATGGAACAGTTTGGGGAGGACTCAGAGGCATGGCCTTGTTGGAGGATGCATGTCATTGGGAATGGGCTTTGAAGTTTCAAGAGACTCTGGCAGGTCTGAGTCTCCTCTCTCTACCTCGTGGCTGTCTCAAAACGAAAGTCCTCAGCCACTGTTCCAGAGCTATGCCTGCCTGCCAGCTTGCCCCCATGCCTGCCACTATGGTGCTCATTGTGAAACTGTAAAGCCCCCTCTGAAACTGGAAGCCCCCTCTTAAGCTGTCTTGGTCATGGTGTCTCATCAAGCAATAGAAAAGTAATTAAGATAATAATGTTGAAGAGGAAGTAAAATATTTTTAAAGAAAACGTTCACTGGCATAAACTTAGTGAGGTTTTACTATCCATGAGCTAGCCGTGTAATCTAATACAGCCCACTTTCCACTTGAGCCCAGCCACTCAAAACCCCAAAGTTTCTAACTTGGGACAAATGCCTGGTACATCCTTTTTGTTTTGTTTTGTTTTGTTTTATTAATTACACTTTATTCACTTTGTTTCTCCCCATAAGCCCCTCCCTCCTCCTCTCCCAGTCCCACCCTCCCACCCCCTTCTTCATGCATGCCCCTCCCCAAGTCCACTGATAGGGGAGGTCCTCCTCTCCTTCTTTCTAATCTTAGTCTATATCAGTTCTCATCAGAAGTGGCTGCATTGTCATCTTCTGTGGCCTGGTAAGGCTGTTCCCCCCCTAAGGGTGAGGTGATCAAAGAGCAGGCCAATCAGATTATGTTAGAGGCAGTCCCTCTTCCCATATTACTATGGAACCCACTTAGACACTAAACTGCCATGGGCTTTTGTTTTTTTCTTTAACTTTTCACAGCTTAGTTTTGTTGTTATTATTATTATTTATACATCCTTCTTTTTAAAATCTGTATAGCTCTGCTGGTCCTGGAACTCACCACCATGTCCAGCAAACCACCTGTCTTTTTTAATCTGTCTTTCTGTCTGTCTATCTTACTATATCACATGTATGGTTGGTACTCTCGGAGGTCAGACAAAGGCATCAAATCCTCTGAAACTGGAGTTACAGATGGTGGAAAACCACCGTGTGGGTGCTGGATATTGAACCTGAGTCCTCTGCAAGAGCAACAAGTGCTCTTAACCACTGAGCTGTCTCTCTAACATCCACCTTCTTTTTTCTTGTCTTTCTTTTTTGTGTGTGTGTGGTTTTTCGAGACAGGGTTTCTCTGTGTAGCTTTTGCTATCCAGGACTCATTTTGTAGACTAGGCTGCAGTCAAACTCACGTAGATCCACCCGCCTCTGCCTCCCTGTGTGCTGGGATTAAAGGCATGCACCACCATGCCTGGCTTAGCACCAACTTTCTTAATCCTGCAAAAAAACACGGCTCACATTTAACAGTCTGCTGTGGCACGAGAGTTGGCCTCTATTATTTCCTCATTCAACCAGAGACTGTAGCACATGCTAGCCATAATTCTGGGTGCAGCGACTAAAGCGTTAGTGAGAAAGATACAAGTCTTGTCTGTTTGAAATTACATCCTCTAAGGGAGTGGGGAACAGAGAGACACGGAAAGGAAATGCAGTCATTGAATAAATTTGGCTCCTGATAACTGGGAATCAAGAACAGGGTGAATGAAACAAGGCATGGTGTGCGCCTGAAATGCCAGCATCTGGAAGACTGAAGCAGGGGAGTGCCTGGGGTTTGAGGTCCATCTGAGCTACATAGGAATTTCAAGGCTAGCCTGGGCTACATAGCAAAAAGTTTGTATGAGTGAGTGTGTGTGTGTGTGTGTGTGTGTGTGTGTGTGTGTGTGACCAGGGTACTAGGATAGAGCTTTGGCATTGGAGGTAGTGTGTCTTCCTTAATTTGGTCAGAGGCCAAATTAAAGATCTTTGGTCTTGTTTTATAGAGACCGGTTTCCCTATAGTGCCCAAGCTAGCCCCAATGCCTATGTACAAAGGGATCCTCCTGCCTCCAGACTAGCCGGAGGTCTTTAGGCAATGACGTCATGCCTGCAAGTGTTAATCTTTGACCTGAGACCCGAGGATGGAAAAAAAGGACAGCTTTGAAAGAAGTGGGAAAGTACGGTGTCCTAACTCATTTGGAAAAGTGCTGGCCTTGCACACAAGAGCCGCCTCCCGCCCCAGGTTGGCCCCTAGTCCCCGACTCCTAGGTTCACAGGTCAGTAATCCCTGCTCTTGGGAAGTGGAGGCCAGATCAGTTAGCTACCTATGGAATTACAGCTTAAGGAGATTCTCTCAAAACGTGACCCTGGGAAAAGAAGTCACAGAGAGACAGCTAGCACAAAGGCCCTGGGGCAGAAGCGTAGAGGGTCAGAAAGGAAGAGGGGTATCCGAAGGACGTCTGCCTCGTCAACTGGCGGAAAGGACAGCGACACTGAGGGTCTCTCCCAGGCGCTCAGTGCTACTTTCGTGGCGACCAGAGCCTGAAGTCAGGACAAGGATCTGTGTGTGTGTGTGTGTGTGTGTGTGTGCGCGCGCGCACACGCTCCCCGGCTGGTTAGCGAGAGGCCAGAGAGCTGCGTGGAGGCGATTTGAATTTCTTACAAGATCTGCGCCCCAACTGGCCTCCGGAGCGCAGGGGTTATGGGCGCGGGCCACCCTGCCCCGCAGGCTCGGGCTCCGCCGAGTTTCGGGAGGGGGCTGGGGAAGCCGGTGGCGAGGGGGGTTGGGCCTAGAAACCTGCAAACTTCGCAGAGGGAGGGGAGGAGTCAGCCCCGGACGATCCGCCAGCCCCTCCTGCGGGCGGACGCCGGGGCCTGCTTTTGTTGGCGTGTGTGACCTCCGGGCTGGACCTCGTGGCTCCCAGGTAAGGCTGCTCGGGGTTGGGGGCTGGGGCCCGGGTGTCCCCGCGCTGCCCACGCTGCTCTCTGCCCGGCCGGCGCCGGGATGGGGAGTGAGGACGGCGGGGACCGCGGGACAGGCGGGGCGAGGGCGGAGGTGAGTGGAGCGGCCGCCCCAGCCAGAGCTGTGCCAAGAGCCTGAGGGTTGGGGAGGGGGGGGGGAACCCCGGCTTTCAGACCTTTCCCAGCCTCCGCCAGCGGACGCTTCCCTGAGTGTCTGCCTGGGAAGGCGCCTCCATCAGTTTCTTTCCGAAGTTTGCAGGACAAACGGGCAGAATTTTCTCTTCTCAAATTATTGAAGGCGTTCTGTTAGCGCTACCCTCGTGCACACGGCAGAAGCCGCCACCATCCTCGGGCCCTCTCCTTGCACTCGGATCCTGGGTGTTCCCTTCTAGCCGCCGCCTCCCTACCCCGGCCCCATCGTCCCTGCTAGTAACTGTGGGTAGTGTTGAAGCCAACACACATTTAAGAAATCTTACCGCTGACACGCGGGTGGTTTTCTACATAGTGAGTCAAGACTTGACTTCTGGGATGCGCGCTTAATTCCGGGTGCGGAGACACCCCACTGTAGGTGGACAGAGCAACCCTGACCTGAGAGCTGGTTTCTTCCTGGGGAAGGCACAGAGTTGGGTAAGCTGCAGAGCGGGCTCTTGGGGCGTGGAGACCCGGCCCTCTGGAACGTGACGGAAGTGTCGTGGACTCAAGTGGGGAATGAGTATTGCCTGTGAGCTAGGATGGGGTCCTTAACCTGGTGTCAAGAAATTTTGGGGAGTATTGACACCCACTAGGTGGGAATCGTTTCAAATCCTTTAGCTGAAAGCAGAAAACAACCTGACCTTTGAACCCAGCTCAGGAAAGTGGATCTCTTGAGTTCAAAGCCAGCCTGGTCCACATAGTGAGTTCAAGGACAGCCAGGACCATGTAGGAAGACTCTGTCTGAACATACAAAT
>NW_026596109.1:2144136-2173762 GCF_907164565.1 Psammomys obesus
TAGGGTGAAGAACTGAGCCAAGTTGCCACATTTCAGGTCAGGTTTGATGGCGGCCATTGAAGCTGGCAAATGAAACGTTAAAGCTGGCGAGCCCTGGTTTGTTTTGGGTTGAGGTTTGCTGTTTACTTCTTCAGTGAGGTAGTGGAGCTGCGATTCTCCTCCCGGCACAGCCTCGGCTAGTGCTGGAATCACGGGCCTCAGTGGCTCAGTTTACATCTAAATGGTTCTGGACTTCGTCCTCGGCTGTACATAGTAGAAAACCTACCTGTGAGGACAGTGGGTGTCCTAATTTAGCAGACTGTGATGGACTCAGGCCTCAGGGGGAGGGAAAGGCTTGTCTTCCTGTCTCTGGGAGGGGGAGGAGGGCCTTGGATTTGCATTTCCTTGGCCCTTACCTGGTGCCTCTTGTTATCCTCTGCCCTCCTTTCAGATGTTTATTGTCTCATTGCATTTTCAAATCAGCACCTTGTTCTTTCTGGTGTGGGTCCCGCCCTCAACTTGCTATGGGGCAGGATTGTGGATTATCCGTTCACTTTGGAGGTTTAATTAATATATGTGCCTCCAGGTAGTGTGGTGGTAGACCGCATATCTGTGCCCTGGATCCGGTACTGCAGGGTGACAGAAAAAAAAATTCTCATCTTACTCGCAATTGATTTGGTTTGATATGTGCTTTTGAGACAGTCTCACAGAACCCAGGCTGTCCTCCAAGTCACGTGGCCAAGGGAGACTCCACCACCTGAAGTGGAATTAGCCGTTTAAGCCACTAGGCCTGGCTCTTTTTTTTTTTTTTTTTTTTTTTTTTATGTGGGTGCCTGTCTTGGCCTCCTGATGGTCTTGAATCCCTAATCCTCCTGCCTCTGCCTACCTAGTGCTGGGATGGCATGCAAACCACCTGGATGAAGGGCACAGCTTTGAACCTTTGGACTCTCCACAGCAATCAGTGCTGTAGACGAAAACGGCTTCTCAGCTCCAGTTGAAACTTTATCCTCTGGTGAGTGGTCTCCCTCCTCACTTTGCCCTTTGTCCCGTTTGTTAGGTTTTTTTTTTTTTTCCCCCTCTTGTGGACCTGCAGATGACGACAGGTCCGCTCTGCCCCGTGAAGCCGCGAGATCAGTCTCGTCCTGTTCGGCCTCGGCCATTCTCCTGTCCAACAGTTTGAAGCACCTCAGCTTTGCATCGCTCAGTCCAATAGCGGACAGAGGGACTTCCGCCAAGTCAATCACCCCAAGATCTAGAGGGTCGCTGATGTCTATGCCAGTTCTGGTTTCCAATTATTGTTCCCCAGTCAAATGCCTGGGTCCAATTCCAGCACATGGGAGGCTGGGGCAGGATTACGGCAATTAGTTCTTGGCAGTACATGATAAGTTCTCAGGAAGCCTGGGGTACGGCGGGAGACCCTTTCTCAAACAGATGCATGAAGCCAAATTATCAAATACTGGTAAGTACTGGCTCAAACCTATGGCTTATTTTAAAACAAGATTAGTGTGCAGTGGAAGAGACCGGCCTTGTGCCTTCAGCCTCCCAATCAATGGTGGGGTTACAGCTGTGAGCTGGTTCAAAATGTCCCCCCCCCCTTTTTTTTAACTTTTGGTTTTATTTTACCTGTATGGGTGTTTTGCCTGCATGTATATGATGAATGCGCTGTGTGTATGCATTGCTTGAGGCCAGAAAAAGGTATCAGATTCCTTGCAAACAGAGTCACAGACTTGTTAACCTGAACCCAGCTCCTCTCTCTCTCTCTCTCTCTCTCTCTCTCTCTCTCTCTCTCGAAGAGCAGCTAGTGCTCTTAACTGCCGAGTCATCTCTCCAGCCCTTCCCGTTTGTTTGTTTGTTTGTTTGGAGAGGGGGTCTATGTCTTCCAGGTTGGCCTCCAAGTGTAGCCAAGGCTGGTCATGAACTCTTGATCCTTCTGCCTTTAACTTGCAAGTGCTGGGTTTGCAGGCCAGCGGCATGCCTGTTTTTCTTCCATACAAGCGGTTTTCCATGTTCGGGAGGACTGACGGATGGATGGGTATTTGACTTGTTTTGTTTTTGAGACAGGGTCTATCTAGCCAAAGCCCCCAGGAGGCTGGCACGGAGCTGTGTATCCCACCTTGGCTTCGACCCCACGGGCTGGGGTTTCATGTTTACTCATGCGCCCCTGCCTTTATTTCATTTTGGTGCCATTGCAAAAACCACAGCTCTTATCTTAGAGGAAATAAGAGGTAGTTTGTTATGGAGCTATTTTGAGTGGCCATGGCCCAGGAGCACAGATTTAGGTTACCACAAACACCTTATTCCAGCATGGAAGTAGCTTCTTTCATGAAGTTTTATAGTTTCACAGAACAGAGAAAGTCATAAGTCCAGGCAAATTTAAAATACATCAGTGGGTACAGCAGGGAGGCATGGCCAGCCGGTTTGGGGAGGCACCTCGACAGGCCTGAGATGATATCTGAGAACATTCTTAGCTTTTAGGCTCGTGGAAGCTGAGTGTGGTGGTCTGCTAAGTTAACAGATTCTAAAGGGTTCTTATCTATTAGTCACGGGACACAGGAGTAGTCAAGGAATGGTGTTCTGGAAGGCTAGGACCAACCCAAGATAAGATAATTAACCTCCAGACCTGCAGCAATTAACCTCTGCAGACACAGGCACAGGAGTTCTCGTGTGCACTGGGTGCAGAAAAGTGGCCTCGGTTATCGTTTCTGTGATTTCTTCAGCTGTATTAGCTTCTTATATTGTGTTCTTCTACAAAAGCTTCTTGATATACATAAACTCTACAGGAGCTGGAAACTGGTATGATTCCTGTTTGACATTCAAGAGGTTCATGCATATTAAACAATAACTCTAATAAAAGTTACAGATTTAATTTGATATGTTGGAGATCAGGCTGGTCTTCAACTCACAGAGATCCACCTGCCTCTGCCTCCCAAGTGCTGGGATTAAAAGTGTCTGGCATTCCATCCTTTATGTAAGAAATAGAAAAGGCCTAGAGGAGTGTGGTTCAGTGGTGAAGATTATGAGCTTCTCTCCTGGAGGACCCAAGTTCCGTTCCCAGCACCCATGTCAGTGGTTCGCCATCTTTTGTTTCTCCAGCTCCTGGGGGTCATCACTCCTGGCTCCACAGGCATCTGCTCTGCTTGCACATACCCACAGGTGTGGGTGTGTGTGTGTGTGTGCGCGCGCGCGCCTGCGCCTGCCTGCCCGCCCACATATACATAATTTAAAATTATAGAAGTGAATCTTTTAAAGAAAAGAAACAAAACAGCCATTCTAGGTGGCTTCAAGCAGGAGTCGACCAAAGCCAGTCTGGGCTTCATTGTGAAGTCTTGTTATTATTTTATTATTTTATGTGTATGGGTGTTTGGTCTACATGCATGTCTGTGTAGGACACTCATGCCCAGTGCCCATGAAGGCCAGGATAGGGCATCGGGTCCTCTGGAACTCGAGTTCATAGGCAGTCGTGAGCCACAGTGTAAGGGCTTGGAATGGAATCCCAGGTTCTCTGGAAGAGCAGCCAGCACTCCTCCAGCGGGTGCAGCTTTACTTCCCAGCACCCACGGGCAGCTTACAACTCCAACTTCCAGATCTGACAACCCTCACATTGACCCACGTGCAGGCAAAACACCGCTGCACACAAAATAAGAACAAATTACTTAAAAATTAACTTCCCTTCTCTCCAGCCAGCTCACTTGGGTTTGATGGAGTCGAGCTGCCAGTTCTAAGCTTCACCGTGATTTCTGTCCTCCGACGCCACTTCTGCAAGCTGCCTGGTTCGGAAATTTTTGTGCCTCTATTTAATGAAAAATTTTTTCTAGGCTGGGTCTTGGTGGTTCTATATCTGCCAGTTCTATATCTCAGCTGCTCAAGAGAATGAAGCAGGAGAATTCTCAAGTTCAAGGCCTGGCTGAACTACAGAGCTAGTTCAAGGTAGCCTGTCTGCCTCTGGAGTGCCAGGGTTAAGTGTGGTAACCTCTGACTGATTGATTGACTGACTGACTGACTGACTGATTGATGCAATGGCCCCCAGGACTCATAGATACCACGAAGCTACACCCAAGCCTAGAATTCTGGGGTTTGGATATACCTAACACAGTTTTGTATCCTCAGTGTTCAGCTTAGTGCTGGCTTCATTTGTAAGGCAGGTGGAGACTGGTACACATTTGCTTCTAACACGTTCTGAACCAAAATAAAGCAAAACGAATTTGCTTCAGGTTTCCAGATTAAATATGAGAACATTATTCTCCACTTTGTTTTTGTTCCTTTGATTATTGTTTTTGAGACAAGATCTCACTGTATTCCTGGCTGGCGTGGAATTCCCTGTGTAGACCAGGCTAGCCTCAGATATACAGAGATCCTACTGCTTCACTTTACAAGAGCTACCACTTAAATTTTTCAATTGTGCTGGGCAGTGGTGGTGAATGCTGTTAATTCCAGCACAGGTAGAGGCATGTGGATCTCTGTGAGTTCGAGGCCAGCCTGGTCTATAGAGTGAGTTCCAGGAGAGTCAAAGCTACACGGTGAAACCCTGTCTCAATAAAAGACAAAAGCAAAATTGTTTTAGCTGTGAGTGTCTCCTTGTATGCATGTGTGTCAAAGCACCAATCTGGAAGTCAGAACACTTGAAGGAGTCAGTTTTCTCCCACCCAAAGGATCCCTCCCGGTGGCCAAACTCAGGTTGAATCTAATGCAGTTTTCGTTTTCCGTGTGTGTGTGTTTGCTATTTGTAGTCATCCTCCTGCCTCCGCTTCTCTAGTGCTGTGATTACTGGCATGAACCTCCATGCCTGCTTTAAAGGGTTATAGGTGGAGGGCAGTGCATAGATAGAGCCAGGGCCTTCACAAGGTAGGCAGGCCCTCTGACTACAACCTCACCTACCTTTGCACATTTAGATACAGCATTAGAAGTGACTGGATCATAGACTTCATTTGTTTAGCGCTTGGATGGTGTTAGGAACGTGTTGGAAGCATGGATAATTGCAAGATGCTTTAAAACTTCCCAAGGACTAGGGGTTCTGCTCGTCCATGGAATGCTTACCATCATGCAAAAGGCCCTGGGTTTAGGCGAGCATAAAAATCCAGGCATTGAATCAGGTGGTGGTGACACATGCCTGTGATCCCAGCACTCAGGAGGCCGAGGCAGCCAGATCTTTGTGAGTTCAAAGCCAGCCTGGTCTCTAGAATATGTTCCAGGACAGCCAGGGTTGCACAGAGAAACCCTGTCTAAAAAGAAAGAAAGAAAAAAAAAAAAAAGCTAGCATTGTTTCATGCTGGGTATGGTGCAGACCTCAAGTAGCTGGAAGCTAGAGGCGGAAGGTGCAGACTGTGAAAGGCCAGCTTCAGGCAGCTGGGGCTGAAGGGGAGACCCTGTCTCAAAAAATAGTTTTGTTGTTGCTGCTTTCACAGAAAGAGATGGCACCCCGGTGGCCCCAGCACTCCAGAGGCAGAAGGGACAGGTTGGGGCTTCCATGTGAACCTAGCATAAGCAAGGAGACCCTAACCCACCCCAACACATGTTCCTTCACTGCTCTTGGTTGGTTGCAAGGTGGGCCTCACCTTTTGGGGAGGAAGAACTGTTTCCGTTTGGGTCCTCTGTGTTCCCCACAAGCCTGGCAGGTAGCCCCATGTGCTGGTGGTAGTGGAGCCCTTAGGAGGCAAGGCCTGCTGGAGGTAAATAAGGGCACGAGAGATATTAAGGTCCCAGGGTCTTCCTCATGACCAACGTGATGGGCCGACATAACCTCCACAAGTTTCCGCCATGATCCCAAAGGCTGCTTGATGAGGTGGTCAAGAAACTTTGGTTTTCATTCAGATGTTTGTCTTGGGGCATTTTGTGACAGTAAAGAAAACTTAGGAAGCCAAGTCAAAAGTCCGGTGCCCTCCTCTCCTCCCGCTTCCGGCAGGCATGTCCTCTGCCACAGGCTCAGATACGGCCTTGCTCAAGATGTTTGGTTTCCATGGAATTGGTTTCGGGTCCTCCCAGTGTCCATCCTCAGTGTCATCAGTTATCTGTTGTCTGGTTCACACATTCCACGATTCCTCAGGCAGTGTGGGTGTGCTATGATGAGCCAGCAGGTGGCGAGCATCTGTGCTAAGACATAAGCTTTTAATGACCTACGAGGTTGGTCTGGATTCCTTCCTCTGCACGAGCCACTAGGCAGAGGGGTGTAGTTGGCATAACAAAAGTTGTATTTTGTTATGCTGATGTTCGGCACAAAAGGGTCATACCCTAAATTCCTAAATCTGTCTCACCCCTGCCTGCTCACGGGAGTGATGGATCTTCGCTAAAGGGCAGGTCCAGTCTCTAACAAGTCTCTGATTTGAAGGTCAGGATTCTGGAGCAGAGCAGAGCAGAGCAGAGCATTGCTCTAGGTCTGTATTTATGTGCAGTCCTGTGGGTGTCATGGGGTTCTAGCACTGTGTCTGGTTACGTTGAGTGAGTGATGTCACTGGGTTCTGGTTATCAGGTGTAGCGGGGTTCCTGGCCAAGCTGTTTTTATCAGTCTAAAGGCATTTTCTATGTTCATAGTGCATAGATAGCATCCTATGCACTCTCCCTTCCCCTATTAAATGCTGTTGCTGGAATGGACTGGCTTCTCCCTTCCCACTCTTTACCTGGCTGGAGGGGCCACAGCTTTAAGGGTCTTTTCAGCACAGACTGGGCCTGTGGGAGGAGGGAGAAGAATAGAATTGGCTTTGGCTCTTTTGACATTTTGCACTCTGGAAAAATAATGTTCTTAGGTTGACCTCAAAACTTTTGTTTTCTTTGTGGTACATAATACATACTTTCCCTTTTGATCTTTTTCAGTTTAATTTTTTTGTTATATTTTATTGTGTGGGTGTGGGTGTGCATTTGAGGTCAGAGGACAATTTGTAAAATGGGTTCTGTCCTTCTGTGTGGGTCCCAAGGATCAAACTCCGATTGGTGGCACCGTTGTTCCTTGAGCCATATGACCAGCTCTGTTTTTTTTTTAAGTTTCTTGAGACAGGATCTTGCTACGGTAGTTCTTTGATTACCATCGAATTCACTCTGTAGACCATTCTGGCCTTGAACTCCCAGAGATCTATCTACCTTTGCCTCCCGACTACTGGGATTAAAGGCATGTGCCACTGTGCCAAGCTTGCCAGTTCTCTCTTTTTTAAAGAACTGTTTTATGTGTGCTCTATTACCAAGCTACTGCTCCATCCCATGTTTGTTTTTGAGATGGGATCTCACTACCTTGGTCTCCTGATTGGGTGGCCTGTCCACCACTCAATGGGTTTTTAGTCATGGTACATAAATTGTGAATTCTGATCCTTTCTTTTTCTTATGATTGTATCAGTAGTGACGCTTCATATTAAAGTACACGTGGCATAGTTTTTTGGAGACAGGGTTTCTCCGTGTAGCCTTGGCTGTCCTGGGCTTTGTAGACCAGGCTAGCCTCAAACTCACTGAGATCCACCCGACTCTGCTTTCCCCACCGTACTTGGCTAGTAAATTTTCACTTGTTGATATTTCAGATGCCCTCATTTATTCATTCATTTATCTATCTATCTATCTATTTATTTATTTATTTTTAGGATTTCTGAAGTCCTCACCAGGAGAAGAAGGTGCATTCCAGTGTTAGTGTGTCCACAATGTCAGGTGTGCATTCAAAAGCAGCCAGACTTCAAAAGGAGCAGAAAGAGAAGCCGCTCTTAGACACGGAGAGGGAAATGGCCGCATCCGTGGATTTAAAGTACAATGACGTCTCGGCAGTCATGATGAAGAAATTTAATGCTTTAATGGAAATGCAAGATATGATGTTTGTAGAGATGAGAGAAAGCCTTAAAAATGATCTAAAGGAAATGTTGGTCAAACGTACATCCTCACCTGAGGCCAAGGGTTCGGGGGACGGGACAGAAAGAGGAGACTCGGCCTCAGGGTGGCCAAAGCCGGGAGAGAAAGCGGCGGAGGAAAGCTCTGGAACAGATGAGGACAGTGGAAACCTGACTGCGAGAGGCGAGGAGAAGAGTAAGCCGGATGGGAAGCAGGACAAGGGTCAGCAGCCCCACAGCAGCCAAGTCGTGAACCCATCCCCGGAGAGGATGGAGGAAGCCCTGCATCGGGCAGATGGCCGCGTTCAAGGTCTAGCCGGGGAGGACGCCAAGGATGGGGAGGACCAGCCAGCCCCAGATGCAAGCAGTCACAATGCGGAGAGCCTCCCAGCCGGGCCCCGAGACGAGGGCGCGCCGGAAGAAGGGGGCACCCTGAGGCTGGCCGCCGACTTCTCCGCGGCCACCCTGGACGTAGGCAAGCGGTGGGGCCGCGTCTTCCGCCTCCTGGGAGAAAGGGGACTCGAACCTGAGCTGCAGTGCACGCTGCAGTTAGCCTTTAAATGCGACGGCGAAGCCAAGACCTTCTCGGACCTTCACAGCCTCCGGCAGTTTGCCAGCAGGAAGCTGTTCCTGAAAGAATTGCTGAAGGATGTCTTCCCGCCCAACGAAGCGGCAAGCGGAGGGCCGAGGAGAAATGAGCTTCAAGAAAGAGCGGTGAGCAGACCAGAAGGTAGAACTCGGGTATAAGAGTTGGGGTGGCCGTCTTGAAGGGGGAGTCCAACCTAAGACGGTTCCTTTAGAAAAAGCACAGTGTGGAAATGTTGACATTACGCTGTAAGTTGGAAACGAGAGTCCTGTTGGGAGAGATGAGTGAATCAAGGCTTGTTTGACAGGAGTTCTAGAAACCGTTAGGAAAACATTTGGGTGTGTTAAAACACTAAGTGTCTTTTAATCCATTGGAAGGGCACAGACGAGTGGGCACAACCAAAGCTTTAAGCAGTGGGAATAGCAGTGGGTATAAGCTGTCGGTATAAATAGCTGGGTTTCGTTTTCTTTCTAGAAAATATTTCATCGTGTGTGTAAGAGGGTTTTGCCTACATGCACAGCTGTGCACCGTTTGTGTGCCTTGCCTGGTGCCCTCAGAGGCCAGAAGAAAGCATCAGGTCCCCATGAAACCCACCCCACGTGGGTGACGGGAGCTGAACTTGGGCCCTCTGCAAGAGCCTCTAACCGGTCAGCCATGCCTGGAGCCCTTGTCTTTCATCCACCCCCCTCACTGCTGTCTACACTCAATATCTCATTTAACCCTTACTTAAGCTGAAGGGGCTTTCATAGTTATTGGCCATTCTGTTTCCGTCCCTTATAGAGTAAGTGTTCAACTCTCCCATTCATTTTCTCACATTGTTAATTGACTCATAAGTCATTTCAGGTTGCTGACATTTAGAGATAGTATGGGCCGCAAATACCTTCAGACACAGGTCTTGCTGTGTAGACCAGGCCAGCTTCACACTTTTTTTTTCTTAATTAATTACAGTTTATTCACTTTGTATCCCAAAGAGGGGTCTGTAGCCCCCCACCCCTCCCAATCCCACCCTCCGTCTCTCTTCTATGCCCCTTTCACAACTACTTTTTTTTCCTTCTGTCTCCGCCTCTTCGGCATGGGGTGGTAGGTGTGTACCACCTTACCTGCTCGGCTTTTTCCCTGGTGCATTTTAGTTTATTGTAGATGATGTCTATTATGTGCGTGCCGGTGGTGCCGCTGCATGGATGCTCAAGAAACCCCGAGGCCTGGTCCCCTGAGCCACACGGTCTTATGGGCGATCTGACTGGTGTGTGCCATAGCTTTGTGGTTTGGACTTGTGTCTTCCCGTTAAAACGCTGTGCTTCTTTCCATGGCTTTGTCGAGCTTCTAGGTTTCCTTTCCATATAAAGTGTTGGTGAGATTTCTACTTTGTGGCTTGCTTTAAAAAATTGAGGCAGATTTGGTAAATGTTACGATTTTTGTTTCTCACATCGGGGTCTTTAACACACCTGGAATTTGTACCGCCTTGGGAAAAGGTTGGACTCAAACCTCACTGTCCAGTTTATTTCAGTTACTCACTACTTTTATTTATTTATTTATTTATTTATTTATTTATTTATTTATTTATGTTTTTAATGCAGCCTCTCAGCTCAGATTGGCCCCCCAGCTCAGCACCCACCTCTGAACATCACTGTCATATGACTAGCTCAGTCTGGAGGGTGCATATTTAGCGAGCACAAAGGCCTCTATCCAATCCCCAACACCACCTAACTCAAGCGTGGTGTCCGTGAACGTTGGGAGTGGAGGCTGGGGTGTGTGGACTGACATGACTTAGAAGCCAGCCTAGACACGTTAGTGACCCTATCTCAAAAAGAAGAAAAAAAAAAGTTAAAATGGAAGACGGGCAAGGTGGCTCAGTGGGTAATGGCACTTCTTGCACAAGCCTGATGACTTGAGTGGGCTCGTGGGACCACGTGGTAGAACAGAGAACTAGCCCCTTCCTGGGAGCTGTCTCCTGACCTCCATGACTGCTGTGGCACATGCGCACACGCACACACACACACACACACACACACACGATGCATACAATCTATGGGGGGAAATAGGTTAAATTATGTTAGAGGGAAAGATATGTGGCCTTTCTGGCGAATCTGGGTCACAGGGGTCCTAATTTCATAGGGTTCGGCTAAACCTGAAGAGAGATCATTAAGTGTGCTCCGTCAGTCTGTCCCAAGCAAGTCAGGGCAGGCATGATCTTGTGGAACAGTGTTCTAGGAACTGCAGAACCAGTGTGTTAGGATCAGTATAGGAAACGAATCTATTTGGGACACTCGTCTTTGAGACTAGGCGATAGGAGGTCGGCCGCTCTCAGCAGGGAGCCTCATCACTTACCATGTACAGGGCCCTCAGTTTGGCTTCATCACCACAGGGAAAAAGTATATTTAAGCAGTTTTACAGATTGTCATGGCAAGTACGTTCAGTTTAGAGGGCAGAACAGAAGTTTGATCTCACTGAAAAAAATGACTTAAATAACCTTTTTTTAAACTTCTAGGGTAAAACTCTAGCAGACACGAAGCATGAAGCTGGAAGAATAGCGAGTGACAGTTTGGGCTTCCTATTCATCAAAGAGGTAAAAGTCGCCAGTCCGGAAGCCAAGACTTATCAAAAAGAAAGGTTGGAACAGAAGGATAAAAAAACTCTCAAGAAGCAAAGGGCCTCGAGGATAGAGGGAGAAAAAGAAACCCCAGAGGTAGAGGAAGAAGAAACTTCAGAGGGAGAAGCCTCAGAGATGGGGGAGGAAGAGTGCTCAGAGTTGGAGGAAGAAGAGGGTTCGGGGGAGGAGGAGGAAGAAGAGGGCTCAGAGTTGGGAGAGGAAGAACAGACTTCAGGGGAGGAGGAAGAGGGAGAAGAGAACTCAGAGACAGGAAAGGATGAAGATGCCTCCGCACTCCATGAAACACAAGGCTCAACTTTTCAGGGCATTACCGTGGTAGAAGAACTTGGAATTGAGAAGTTCTCCAGGAGTGGGGAGGAGGTTGGCTTAATTAGTCTGGTAGTAGATTCTGAATCAGAGGAAGAAGAAAACAGAAAGATGTCTTCCAGGACTAAGAAAAAGGAGACCTTCCATGAACTAAAAGAACTTGCCTTTAGTTACTTGGTTTGGGACTCTAAGGGGAAAAAGCTGGTCAAGTGCCAGGAGGCATACAGAAGCCGGGAGGGAGGAGCAGCTGCCGTGACTAGACAAGAGACTGGTACACCCTGCCTCACTTTGTATCTGGCTTCCCCGTCAGAATCCCTGCAGGCGGGCAGTGACGGCCCGAAAAGCCATCCTTATACAAACGTGAGTGTTCCATCGCCTCCGCTTTTGATGGACTTACAAAGAGGGAGATATAAGACCCCGCAAATAGAAGAGCTAACAGCAGACTTGATCCACGAAACGGAAGAAAACTTTAGAAGAAGTGTGATGGGTTGTATCAGACAAATGCAAAGGGAGGTTGAAAATATCAAAAAACTTTACTTTTTTGATGTCTTGAACATAAAAAGCTCCATGGATGATCTGAATTCCTTGGCCTGCATGATTGAAGCAAGAGTGAGTGAACAAGAAGACGCAGTGGAGGGACTGACTAAGGAGACGATGCAATTGGCCAAGGAGATCGTTGGTAAAGAAAGGCTCAGAGAGAGGGAGGATAGATTACGCAGCTCCAACATCCGAGTGATAGGAATTCCGGAAAAAGAAAACCGCGAGAATGGAGCAGAGGACATAATCAAGGAAGTAATTGAAGAAAACTTTGCTGAGTTAGAAGAACAGGGTCTCGAGATCATCAGTGCTCATCGAATCCCTAACTCAGTGGATGAACACAGACTCACGCCTAGACACATCTTGGTGAAGTTTTGGAGTGCTGGTGATAAACAGAAGATCCTAAAAGCTTCCAGAGCGAAAAAAGAAATAACCTACAGAGGGTCAAAAATCAGGCTGACAGCTGACTTATCCCCTGGCACTATAGATGCAAGAAGTCAGTGGTCCAGTATCATAAAAGTCCTTCAAGAAGAAGGCTTTCAGCCAAGAATCCTTTATCCTGCCAAGCTGGCCTTTGAATTTAAAGGTAAAACCAAGATATTTTTTGATATTGAAGAGTTCAAGAAGTTTATTTCTGATATACCCTTTTTGAAAGAACCGTTGAGCAATGTACTTTAGCAATCCGGAGCGCTTTCTGTCCACCAAAGATCATTCAAAAACCAAGTAGGATTAGACCATTGAGTCATCACATCTCTGTCCTGAAGGGCGGACAGCTGACTTTTTTTCTTTTTCAGGGAAGGTGTGGGGGCGGGGGGAAGCAAGCAATGTCACTACCTGAATGTTGGTTGAGTTAGACAGCATATGTGGCTTTCTAATACCTATCTCCCCCGGGAAGGAGGCGTCTTGCCTGCAACTGCGCACAGGTGAACATACTGGAGGCCACGGGGGTGGGGATGGGAGATGACAAGAGTAGAATAGAGTAGCTGCCCAGGCTGACTGAATCAACAGATTTCGTTACTTGATCATTTGCTCTTATGTGGATTTTTATATTAAAGCTTGAAGTTTGAATGTGTCATTCGTTTACTTGATATTCCTACTCGTTATTTTCGGGAGCACCTTGCCGTCAACTGTATTGTCTGATTGATAGCTTCTAGCATTTTATTGCTTCAACACATCCATTGATGGAGTCTTTACCCTATCACGTGACAGTGTGTGCAGATCATAGATGGTCCTTTGAAATTAATCAGTCTTCAGTGAGGAACCACTATAGAAAAATCAAGGAGAGCCAAATGCAATGGTCTTCATCTTCAGTAGCTCAAATTGTCCTTGAACCCCTCTGTAGCTAGGACTGCCTTCGCTTCAGCCCACCGAGTGCTGAAATTATGGATTATTATTATTTTTTTAAAGCCTTGGCAGTGAAAATTGTGTCTAATCCAGAGGAACGTTAGGACAACTGAGTGAGCCCTAGACCCCTGTGAGGTTGGAGAGTCTACAGAAGACAGTGCCAAACACCCCGATTTCATTTCCCCCACACACACTGGTGATGGAAACAACATCCGTTAGCTCACCTTTATTCACCTTCTCAGACCGGGTAGAAGTGTCAGCTGCAAAATGGGCATGATCATCCTTGTTGCTCCCCTCCTTATTTAACATGTATGAGTGTGGGGGGGGGGTGTGTGTGTGTGTGTGCGCGCGCGCGTATGTGTATGTATACATACCACGTGCATGCCTGGTGTCCTCAGAGGCCCCGGGACTGGGGTTACAGATGATGACAAGCCACTCAGTGAGCCACTTTGTGACGTGCTGCTTCACTCTGAGCACCTGCCAGGAAATTACCTCCATGTTTACTTGTAGATGTCCCGCCATAACAAATTACCGCACACTTGATGGTCAGTAACCAGTTTAGGGGCTGGAGAGGTGGCTTAGTGATTAAGAGTGCTGGATGCTCTTCCAGAGAACCCGGGTTTATTGCTAGCATCCACACGGCAGCTCACAACCATCTGGAGCCATCAGTTCCAAAAGATCCCAGGCACAAACATGGCGCACAATGACAAATGCAGGCAAAGCATCCATCCAAGTATCTTAAAAACAAACCTAGCTGCAACCTTTATTAGTTCCAGCTATTAGGAAGTTAAAGAAGAAGGGTCAATGACCCTGGGGTCAGAAACCAGCCTGGGCTGCATAAGGAGACAGACACATTGTCAGAGGGCTTCAGGCTATAAAAGTGAACTAGGCCTGTTGGCCTCCAAACTCCAATGGAATGGGAGACTGGTGGCATGTGCAGAGCTAGTGTGGACTACAGGAAACATGCCCTCTCCCACAACGGTAGGAAATAGGTGTGCTCTGATGTGAGTCTCTGTTTTGTCCATGAGACGAAACCCAATTTTATGCAGGTTCAAGAAGAGATGCTTTTCAGTTGGATCACCTTGAGAGTTCTACCGGTTCCACACCAGGTGCCCGGCTTAATAACTCAGGTTTCCCTCCTAATAATATTGGTAATCTATGTGGGTCATTGCTCATGGAGACCTATACTTTACAATGCCTGTCTTTAAAAGAAACAAGTATATACTGCCTCTTACATAAGTTAATGGTATAGTATCTACTTATAGGGCATGAGGCCCTGGGTACAGTTACAAATGCTTACGAGCTTGCAGTTTTGGCCTGTCAGATCAGCTCATACGATGTGGTTTTATAAACAAGAGAAATGCCTTTCCACAGCCCACCCCCAGATCATCTCTGTGGAGTTCTGAGAGGATGAAGAGCTAGCTTGCTCTTGGCTGCAAACATAGTGGAATTGCTTGGCTCTTTTCCCTCTCCCTAGAAATCTTGCTGTTTGGATGGGACTGTAATCTTAAAAAGCTCTTAGCTTTGTACACAAGGAAAGGGCTTCACTAAGCCAAATCCTGCAAGAGTGGACTTGTGCCTGGCTGCATTGTTGGCCCTGGATAAGCTGTTTGGAACCCCACTCACTGTCAGCCTTTTCACAGAGAGTAAGAGGAAAGCCACAGAGGCATGGGCTGTATTCTGTGAGATTAGTTTCTGGTTGGAAGTTCACAGACTTGTGGTAACCCATTCTGGGTGAGAACAGGGACCAATCACACATTCCTTTTGAGCCTGCAGAGCAAATGTGAAACCCAGCTCAAAGAGTACCCACCACAGATGTGCGTTGTCTAGCGCAGGAGCTGAGGTGGTCTCCAGATCATGATCTCATCATCAAGAGTCCCCTGCCATGGAGATGTGCTGGGGACCAGAGCAGTGTGCAGTGCTGACTTTTTATTATTATTATTATTATTACAATTTATTCACTTTGTATCCCAGCTGTGGGCCCCTCCCTCTTCTCCTATGCCCCTCCCCTAGTCCAGGACACAACACCCCCAGACTTCCTCTGGAAGCACATTCTCTACCTCAAGAAATGAGTGTCAGAGCAGGATGCCCTGTCGGGAGGTCTCCGGGAACATCTTACACCCTAATCGGCAAGTGTCAAGGATAGTGATACAAGAAAGGGAGCACAAGTTGACAGTCAATTCTCTGGCAGAGCAGGCTACTTGTGAGCACCAGGAGCCCACTGCTGATGAGCAAGGTGAGCACTCTGTCAGCTATGGGACCCTAACCCAGAAGAGCATCCAGGAGCTCCAGGAACTGGGCAAAGGTGGTGAACTCCTGCCTAAGCACAAGGAGGTTCTACTGGGCCAAGTGGCTGTCTCTGCAGACCCCAGTGTTCCCAACCTCATAGTGACCTGACTGACCTTCGGGCAACGTGGGACAGGTGATCTAGAGAGCTTCAGGACACAGTCATTTGTGCTGAACTAAGGGTGGAGTACAGGACAAGAGTCTCTTTCTGGGTGAACAGAGAGACTGTGTCAGGCATAACTTACATCTAGCATCCACACAGGACAGGCAGTAAGACTGACAAAGACTGACAACATGGTCCAGGGCTCTGGGCTCATGGAGCTGGCTCCCCGAGGCAGGCTTGCTTTGGGCAGATACAGTCTTACAGCCCAATTCCCAGGCGATGAAAAGACTGACCACCTGTCCTGGGAGCGGAACCTGACCATCAAAAACGGATGGTCCTCACCATCAGGGGAAGGCCTCCCAGCTGGGAGTCTGACAGGACGAACAGATGGACCAACATGTCCTTTTCCACCCCAAATCAGTGTGCTGACAGGACCCACCCTGTTTCACTCCTGCAGGGGCCTCTTCTGTCTGCCCCTCCTCCACTGCCTGCCCAGAGGCCACTGTGGTCTCCAGTGTCACAACGCACTCAGGGAAGGCTTTTGATGAATGGCATTGTTGGAGCTGCAATCCTAAAGTAAAGAGACTAATTTTTAAACATTTTAACTAGCCATGGGTTCTAATCATAGGTAACTTATTTGTACCTACTTGGGAAAAGCACCTGTGAACAGAATGTGTTAAGATATTTATAAAACTTCACATGCAAATTCTGACACTCCTAAAGCACTTTTGTCAATGCCCTCAGGCACATAAGTAGCATTCATGCTCACATATGCGTGCGCACACACACACACACTCATACGTGCACACAGTGAGCTCCTCGTGAAACAGGATTCAGTTTACACTTAACAATAGCAATAGGTACGGTTTGAGAGAGGCTTTACAAGCGTTGTTGCTCTCAGTGGACCTTCAAAGATAAGATGAAAATATATGCCTTAAAGAAATGTTCTTTAATGAAGGAGATTATAAGCTCGTTTCTGGGGGGTTGTGGAAGTTTACGTGCTCATAAGATAAAGACATCCGCCAAAGAAAAAGGTCAAATGACATCTTACTGTACGTGTCTCAAGGACGGTCAAGGCATGTGTTTTTATTATAAGTTTGGTTCATAAACTTGTTTGTGAGATTTCTACAGGAAAGTATGGGTTTCCAGATGAGAAAAGAAATGTTCAGTTCAAATGTTTGCATTCTGGCGTTAGGATGCTACTTTAATGTCCCTATTTGAAATCCTCAGTCTCTATGCAGGAGAGTGAGAGATTTGTTGTTAGTTGTGTCAGATAATTTGTTGTGGTTTTTTTTTCCTCTTTCATGGGTGTTTATTTTGTAGTCATAAGAGAACGAGGGCCAGGCTCCTCTGCCTGTGGAGCTCTGGGCCTGGCAGACACAAGGAGACTTACTCCCAGCTTTGTATACTTGGTCCCACATTTGTCCTGGCTGAGTCCAGGAAGGGCCTGCCTAGAGATGGTGGCCCTGAGAGCCATGCAGTGGCATCAGGCCAGGTTCCAGGCCACAGGACCCAACTGAGACAAGTAAGGCTAGACCGTTGGCTCTGTCCTTCAGCAGCTCTTTTGGGGACAGGAACTATGAGCGAAGCCTAAAAAAAAAAGACAGAGAAGGCAGAGGAATTAGCACCCCCCCCCAATTCTTGCTTCCTTTATGGGGGTGGAGTTCTAGAGGCATTGGATTTTGACAGTTTGACCCTCTCCTAGCTAACGGAGCTAACCCCCACCCGCCAACCCCCGCACTAGCCCTGACCATGATGAAGAGCTGGCTGAGCCTGTAGACAGCTACAGCCGTGCACACCAGCCTCCCTGGGAGGGTCACAGGGTGGGTACAGAAAACAAGGCAAGGGCAGGAGAGACAGGGTAAATTAAGCGATGGGCCCAGTACTTGACCCGAATGTTAGGGCATCGTGGTTAGACTGATGGATGGCCTGGCCAGGGAGGTGATGGGACTGAAGGACATCCCAGCCTTTGGCCCATGCTGGAGGAGAGGCACAGTGGACTTGGCAACCCAGCAGTCCACTGCCTAAAACACGTCAAGGCCCAGTCAGGGCCTGAGGAAGGAAGGGACAGAAGGAACCTGGAGGGACACAGTTGTGGACGTTCTGGTTTATGCTATGTAAACATGTTTTTATTCTAATCCCAAATGGGGGTTTTTAGTTTGTCCACACCTGTTAATTGTCTCCTTCGGAGCGTGGTCTTTGCCACCTGGAATTGGTTGAATTCTGAGGACTTTGAGGGGTATAAAGGTGAAGGCGCAGTGGTTGGAGGAGACGGAGGAGGACTGCCTGCTGTGCTTGCCAGTTTGCTGTTCCCGGACTTCTGGAGAGTGATATTACCCCCAAAAGATCCTATGACCCTACCCAGCAGGAAGAAGTAAAAGCGGGCTATGCCCCTTTTCCCTTAGATCCTTTTTTCCCCTACCTGGGGTGGGGGTGGGGGGGTGTTGGAAGGGAGCTATAAGCTTTAAGGGACTGTGGGCATCCCCAGCAAAGGGCCATTAGGGCTCAGGGCCTGCCTGGGGCAACTTCCACTGAAGTGACTGCGGAAGTAGTTAGGCAGAAAGTGTGTGACCTGTCTCTGGACAGTCCGCCCAGAGACGAACAACCAATGGCAGGCTTGGAGATGGTGTGGAGGAACCTGATTGGTCACCCAAAGTTATAGCACGTCCTCTCTCTTCGCCCTCGGATTGCATTCACCGGACTCCTGGTCTGACTCCGTGCCTCTCAGCCTAGACCCCCATCCTCACCCACGGGCTAGACCCTTGGGAGGACGACCAACAAGGGACCCCCAGATAAAGTAGCATTTGAAAAACTAGCACCCGCAGATAGTGATTTGGAGGCCCTCCTCCACTGCACAGGAAGAAGCAGTTTGTGACACTGGAGACCACAGTGGCCTCTGGGCAGGCAGTGGAGGAGGGGCAGACAGAAGAGGCCCCTGCAGGAGTGAAACAGGATGGGTCCTGTCAGCACACTGATTTGGGGTGGAAAAGGACATGTTGGTTGGTCCATCTGTTCGTCCTGTCAGACTCCCAGCTGGGAGGCCTTCCCCTGATGGTGAGGACCATCCGTTTTTGATGGTCAGGTTCCGCTCCCAGGACAGGTGGTCAGTCTTTTCATCGCCTGGGAATTGGGCTGTAAGACTGTATCTGCCCAAAGCAAGCCTGCCTCGGGGAGCCAGCTCCATGAGCCCAGAGCCCTGGACCATGTTGTCAGTCTTTGTCAGTCTTACTGCCTGTCCTGTGTGGATGCTAGATGTACATTATGCCTGACACAGTCTCTCTGTTCATCCAGAAAGAGACTTCTGTCCTGTACTCCACCCTTAGTTCAGCACAAATGACTGTGTCCTGAAGCTCTCTAGATCACCTGTCCCACGTTGCCCGAAGGTCAGTCAGGTCACTATGAGGTTGGGAACACTGGGGTCTGCAGAGACAGCCACTTGGCCCAGTAGAACCTCCTTGTGCTTAGGCAGGAGTTCACCACCTTTGCCCAGTTCCTGGAGCTCCTGGATGCTCTTCTGGGTCAGGGTCCCATAGCTGACAGAGTCTTCACCTTGCTCATCAGCAGGTCTGTGCTCACGAGTAGCCTGCTCTGCCAGAGAATTGACTGTCAACTTGTGCTCCCTCTCCTGTGTCACTGTTGACACTCAGCGAGCAAGAAATACAAGCCATGATCCAGGGTGAGGGTCTCCTTTTTCCCTTCCCATGCCTCTTAATTTTCTCAGTCTTTCTGTCCTTCCTCAAATTGCCCTTTTGAGATTTTGATCTTAAGGGTTAATTGTGGCTAAAGTTTCTTTTTCTAGGTTTTTTTTTTTTTAATTTCAAGATTTAAGTTATAGTTTTTATTTTACTTATGTGTATGGGTGCGTGTGTGTGTCAGTGCCCTGAGAGGCCAAAAGAGGGCACTGGATCATTGGTGCTAGTGAAATAGGCAGTTGTAAGCCACCTGAAGTGGGTGCTGGCAAGTGAACTTGGGTCTTCTGCAAGAACAGCAAGGGCTCTTAACCCTGCAGCCATCCCTCCAGCCTTGAAATTCCAGTTTCTGAATCTTCATGCTGAGCAAAAATGTAGACCCTGCCTGTAGACCGTGTCTCTCCAAAGACTGAAGTCTGATTTAAGGGGAACCTGAGCACTTGATTGCTGGTGTGATTCTCTCGTTTTTTAACCAAGTGCTGTGTTAATGTCAATGAAGCTCTTATGCAATTAGAACAGAGAACAGATTTATGTTGAACTACAGATGGAACTTCGGCAATAAAACCAAAAGCACTAATATAGCCTAGTTCATCATCTTGTTTTGCCGGAATTTAATATTTGCACACAGCATGATATGGTCCTGACTGTTCTGAATGCTTCCTGGCTCACAGAGACCCAATCCTTGCAGGGATTTGTCTCCCGAAGACAATGGGCAGTTCTGACAGTGGGAAGCAATGGACTAGAATAGACCGGCAGTGAAGCTCTCTTCTCATCCTCTCCGAATTAAAACACACAATTCAGTCCTGAGAACATATGGACTCTCCCAAGAATCTATTGTTTGAAATATTTTTAGTTTGTTAGCTAATTGTTGAGAAACTGCCATGACAGCAGCCTACTGAAGCAGTCACAAGTTCCCAAGGCAAAGCACCTGAAGGTCATTCAGGATGAAATCAAAGCACTTGGGAGGTAGAAACAGGGGGGTCAGGAGTTCAAGGTCATCCTTTCTACTTGGGGAGTTCCGGGCCAGCTTGGGCTACGTGAAACTGTCCGTGCTCCCCCGTTGACTGATTTCCCTTGAGCAAACGGCTTATGCATACAGTTAAAAAAAAAAAAATTTGTGAGGTCTCAAATAGTGCAGTGAAGTCTCCAGCCTCCTTCTTCCCCCTGCCACCCTCTCAGAACGGACACCATTCTAGCGTGGGCGTCTCTCCCCTTGCTTTCCGCAGCGGTTACTCTTCCGCAGCACTGGGAACTTGGTAGAATGTAGAATCTCAGGCCCAACGCAGACTCAGGAACAAGGGTCTACTTTTTAACAAGACTTCCTGATGATCCATGTGGACATTAGACTAAAAGATGCAGCTGTTACCACTGTACTAATTAGTGAGGGAGGCCTTCACAACACCCAAGGACCTCTCAGGGTGTGATGGGACATGTCCATCGTCCCAGCACTTGAGTGGCAGAGGCAGGAGGATTGGTGTGAGTTTTAGGCAAACTAGGACTGCATACATAATAAAGGGAAAAAGAAAAGAAAAAAAATAATCTATTAAAAAATGCCCAAAAAATTTTCTGTAGAGATTAAGGAAACCCTGCATCTTCCGTGGAGGAAGGCTGCACTGGCGTCCAGGTGTCAGTCAGTGAAGTCACAGTGCTAGGGGACCCAAGTCAGGATCCCAGGAAAGAGTTCCTTTTTCCAGCTGGTGAGGCAATGTAAGGCGCAGACATCTGTATCCTGAACAGAGGCCCGTTTCTTTCAGGAAATGCTGAAACCTGGAGGCAGGAACCGATGCAGAGGCCAAGGAGAAAGGGGCTTTTTTCTTTCTAGGACATCAGCTGAGTAGGAAGGTCAGCTGGGTGCTTTCTCTGCATCTCTGACCCAGCAGGTTTTCATCCCAGCATCTAGCTCCTAAGGCTTTATTGGTGAAATCAAACATTTGGGATTTTGTTTATGAAACAAGAATTCAACTCTCTTTGCTTCTGTTTCTTCAAATGTAAAATAGAAAAAAAAAAACTATTAACATTTATTTAACCATAAGACTATTGTGAGAAGTAAATGGCTTTATCTAAACCTTCCCCCAACTTTTTTGGTTTTTCCAGTACACAGGGTTTCTCTGTGTAGCCCTGGCTGTCCTGGAACTCTATCTGTAGACCAGGATGGCTTCAAACTCACAGAGATCCATCTACCTCTGCCTCTCAAGTGCTAAAACCCTTAAAATTCATGGTTGGACCTAAGTACAGTTGTCCCTTGTATCCAAGGACATCCTAAGAATACCAAAGTCCATACACCCAAGTCATTTATGTAAAATGGAATAGTGTTCTCATATAACTCACACACTCCTTACATGAACTTTATTTATTTATTTATTTATTTATTTATTTATTTATTCATTCATTCATTCATTCATTCATTCATAGTTGGAGATCAAACTTCCTGGTTTTTCTTTTTCACTTATGTGAATTTCTCTGTGTGTACGCTCACAGGTGTGCAGGGACCTGAGATGACCAGTAGAGGGTGTTTGATTCCCTGGAGCTGGAATTACAGGTGCCAGTTAGCTTCCCCCGTCCCCACCCCCATTTAGGTGACTGGAACTGAACTCAGATCTTCTGCCAGAGCAGTATGCACTCTTTAAACGCTGAGCCATCTCTCCCGCCTTGAACTTTTGTTTTCCTTTATTGTTAATAGATTTTAAACACTGGAGTTTAACAGGAGAAAGGACACCCCAGAGGGGTTTGGTATGGCTTCATATCAGAGTGATATCCTATACTTCAAACCAGCACTAGATTGCTTAGTCCTCATGCAATAAAGATGCTATTTAAATCATTGTCACACTGGATTGTTTAGGCAGTAATGATGAGAAGTCTATGTCCAGGACACATGAAGAGCATTCCTGGCATTTTTCTACTCAAAACTGAAAATTGATCTATAGATGTAGAACTCAAGTCGCTGCTCCATGACAGCAAGCTACTTTTTTTTTTTTTTTTTTTTTTTAAAGACAGGTTCTCACTGCTCTGGCTGTCCTTAAATTCACCATGTAGACTAGGCTGGCCTCAAACTCACAGAGATCCACCTGCCCTTTCCTCTGTCACTCTAGTAAAGACCTGTGCCACCATACCTGGCACAAGCTGCTACTGTAAGGGGCAAGGCCTAGGAGAACCCAAGCTTGGCAGTTCAGGCTGTCACAGAAGCTGCCCACTGCGCACACGTGCTAGATGACCACCTGCCTCCAGGACCAAGGACGTTCTGGTCCCCACGTTGCAGCTGGGGCTAAGCCACAGACTGTTCCATTGGTGTCTGCCTTTGCTGCTTCCTGTCATGGTGCTGTGTACCTACAGGGGATGGGAGAAGAAATATCGACAGGAAACACCCCTTATTTGACGGTTGGTATCTACAGGGATCGCCCCAACAGAGCACAGGTTACCCAGGCCTTCTCATCTTGCTTCACTTGGAAAGTCTGTGCCAAGCACATGGCTGAGGAATGACCAGGAACTTCAGAGCTCTACATGTTACAACCCAGATACCAGTAGGGCTGGAGCTATTTAATAAATACCAGCTTCAGCGTTCTTTGGGGACAGCTGCCTGGCTCAGGTCCATGAGCCTGGTGGTCATGGTGTCTGGGGTCCATGCCTTAAGGAGCATGGGTGAGTTTTCCTATAGCCTGTCCCTGTGATGAAATCTAGGATGACTGGCCTCCCTCCCTCCCTCCCTCCCACCCCCATCTGCTCCACCAGCATACTTTGCTCATCTGGTCTCTGACTATGGCTCCTTGCTCCTCCCTTCAACCCATCTTGACCTCTATTTGTATAAATTCATCCTCTCCAAAATCTCTCTACCCTTTTTTTCTCTCCTTCCTTCCTTCCTTCCTTCCTTTCTTCCTTCCTTCCTTCCTCCCTTCCTTCCTCCTTTTCTTCCTCCCTGTGACAGGGTTTCTCTGTGTAGCCTTGCCTGTCCAGAAACTTGCTCTGTAGAGCAGGTTGGCCTCAAATTCAGAGATCTTCCTGCCTCTGCCTCCCGAGGGCTGGGATTAAACACATCAGAAAGGCTTTTCTATCTGACGCCCTTGGGCTGTCTTGAGGTCTGGAGGATGTTGTCTATTTCTGGAGGGGTCCCAGTGAACAATGATTTACACACATGAGAAGACTTCGGGATTTTGTTAAAAGAGGAATAAGCATCCCAGAGCAGCTGTGACAGGGCCCCGTCTCCTCTGACTCCGGTTCTGTTTGGGGGAGCATCAGCTTCATCTTTCTGGATCAAGCTGGATGGCTAGAGCATTCCAGCTGTTGGGAAAGGGGAGGTGCGGGCCCACTTCCTTTTGTCTTAAATCTGTGCATATCACTTTGCACACAGCCAGTTTGCAATGTATAATTAAGCCACATTGCAAGGGAATCTGAGAAGTGGGGTTTCTAGCCTTGGTAGGGGAGTTGCAGGTCGTATAACCAAGGAAGCAGAGTAGGATGATATTGGGCATGATGGTGACACCAGCTCTTCTGTTCTCCAGTTTGTGACCACATCCTGGTACACCCTCATTCCGGATTCCTTTCCCAGCAGTGCTTACTGCTTTATACACAGTGGCTCCCAAGAGACTGCCAACTGACCCCCTTGCTTCCAGCCTCGCTTCTGATCGGACGGCTTCAGTGTTTAGAAGTTTTTCAATGGCTCCCGAAACCTATAGTAATGCCTCTCCCTCCCCTGCCAGGACTGAACCCAAGAGCCTCAAACATGGAAGTGCTTGCTCTATCCCTCAGCTCCATTTCCAGCTGAGCAGTGGAATTAAAAACATTTTAAAATTGCATTCATTCGTCCATTCAGTGTGTGCGGTGCTCGTGTGGAGGATAGCTTGCTGGCTGGAGGACAACTTGCCAGTCAGTGGTCAACTTGCCGGAACTGGTTCGCATCTTCCACCATGTGGGTCCTGAGAATCACACTCAGGTCATCAGACTTGGCAGCAAGTGCCTTTACCCGCTGAGCCCCCAGCAGTACGATTTTAAGAGTTGAGTTTAGCTAAAGCGTATATTTTTCTGAAAGGAGTTTGAATTTTTAAAAAACATTTATTTATTTATTATTTATACAGCATTCTGCCTGCACACCAGATCTCGCTATAGATAGTTATGAGCCACCATGTGGTTGCTGGGAATTGAACTCAGGACCTTTGGAGGAACAGCAAGTTTGGATTTTTAACATAGTCTGTGAGACAGCCCCCTCAAGTTTAGGCTCAAGTCCAAATCTCTAATATCAAAAGACAATAAGCAAGACCATATGTCTTCCTCTCTCTCAAATCTCCTCTCCCATGGGCTGAAACTGAAGTCATCTGAAATCCTATCACTGTGGGCCATGAGCCTTTATTCATGCCGTGCCTTCAACCCCACTGCTCTCTCTAGGACACCCTGACTGAGTCCTTAGAGCTCAGCTCAAAACCTCTTCTTCGAGGTTTCTCTGACCTCCTCTGGCTCTGAAGGTCGCTATAGCACTCCACACCTACTCTAGCACTGGGAAGTCTGAAGCTTTAAGAGGCTGGGCCCTTCGCTCACCCGGGGGCATGCTGTCACTAGAAGGAAGGTATCTCTCCTGGAATCCAGAGCAGCTGTCACAAGCTCACTGTTCAAAAACCCACCTCACCCTGCTCTTGTTGTTTCCTATATCCAGCTGTGATCCCTTCCTCCTCTAGACAGGCTCCTGCCATCTGTCATAGGCCTCCCCAGACGAAACCACACTGATTATATTCCAAAACTGCGGACTAAAAAAATACCCTCTCTGTAAGTATCCTTCCTTGGGTGTTTTGTCATAGCAAAAAGAAATTATTAATATAAGCCTGCATTACAAATACCCAAGAATCAGACCGATTGAGAGGCAACATTTTAATTTATAAACAATAAGGACAGGCCGGAGCAGTGCTACTCAAAGCATGGTTGTGACCTGACCATGTTTGCATCCCCTGGCCCAGTTAGACACACCAACTCAAGCCTCGTTTCAGACCTGCTGCATAACAAGTTCCCAGGGGCTGGATACACATTAACCTTTGCAAAGCAAGGAGCTAACATTTATTAATGTAGGTGTTTGCTCTTACATTGTGTTTTGACATCGAAATAAATCTTCTTAGAGCCTTTTTTTTTTCTTTTTTTTTTTTAGCTCATCTGTTATGTCATTCTTTCCTTGTCTGAGCATCATCCATGTGTGGGACTTTGGGCATCTCTCTAACCAATCACACTGGGGAGAGAAGTTTGCTGCAGGTTTCTGAAGGCAATCTTTCTGGGTTAGCATCTGGATTCCAAAACTTCCACAAGCCATTTCTCCTGAAGACCCTCAGAAGCAGGTTGTATGACCACTTCCATGTGGAGGGTGATGAAGTGTCCACTCCCCAGTGACACTTTGTGACTCACCCAAGGGGTCAAGCAAAGAAACCTTCCGCCAAAATGGGAATTCTTGCTTTTGTGTTCTCAGTGTTCAGATCACCAGTTTCGACAGACTTCTTTTTATATAAAGAAAAAAAATATGTATATATATATATATATATATATATCTTTTTTTTTTTTTTTTGCATGAAACTTTCTTAGCTATGACTATGAGCCTTTCAGGGGCAGACCCCAGGAGATATGGAAGCTTAGGCGGAAAGAACTGTCCCTGGGAGTGATGTCATTCCTCTCCTGGCTGGCTGCCACTACTGTAGCCCAGGCTGGACTTGAGTGCAGCCAGGAGCCAGGAAGTTCTCAGAGCAGTACCTCCTCCCAGAGGCTCTGTGCATCCAGCAATGGGTGAACAATGCTGTCTTCCACAGTGAATCATTCCCAGCCAGGGGCTGGCCAATTCATTTGCTTTTTTCGTGAGCAGGGAACAGCTGAAATGACTGGACTCTGCCAACACGCCCCCTGTTTAACCGTTGCATTGGGTTTTCTGCTTACTTCCATAGAGGTGATTGGAGCCCCTGGAGTATTCAGGAGTGTCACGCCTTGGTGTTGACATCTTTGTCCTACCTTGCCTGAAATTAGAATCCTCTCCCGTTCTCTCTAGACATGCATATTCAGTAAGACATACTTGTATACATACTTGATTAAAAACAAAAAGACAGTGCACTTTAAAACTCCATGTAAAAAGTATTGCTTTTTTCTACTGTGCAAGTGTGCCCTTACCCCAACCTGCTTGCTACACAGGACTGCAAAGACGGAGTCATGAGGAATTCAAGGCTGAAGATGTTTTGAATTTCTGGCCGATCCTACGGGCAGCCTGCACTCTCCATCTTGCACCCAACTCTGAAGACCATGCAGCTTGGTGGGGTTTGGCCTAAGGCAAAAAACTATCAAGCATCCTAATGAGCAGAATTATATGACGGGAATGTAGTGTGCATACTTGACATAGCTTCTCCACTTGAATGGTGGCCCCCTGCCTGTGACCCCAACCTTCCCTAAAGGCCAGGGGGGAGTCGAGAAAAAGAACCTTTTTGTTCCTGGCTGCTGGCTCTTCAGCAGCTCCTACAGTCCCAGGGACCTGCCCTGTTCCGAGTGAGCTCGCAGGAGCTCTGCAAGCTCCACGGGGGCAGGTGAATTCAGAGCGATGGACAAGGCTGTGCGGCCAGCCTGCAGGGAAGAAAGAAAGAGAGAAATCATCTTATCTGCCTCCTGACCCACTGGGAAGAATGGGGGTCATGTCAGGAAGGATGCTTCCAATACCAGGTGACCCCGGAGGGGATGGGACTCAGACGACTTTGGGACCGTGAGAAATGGGATCATGAGACATGAGGCTTTCTTCCACAGAAGCAGCCCTCAGTCCAGGGAGGTCTGTGCCAGAAGGAGCAGAGAAGGGGTTTCCAGACCCTCAACACTTGAGAAAGTTGGAAAAGATAGGAAAGAAAATAACATTCCCCACACTAATACACAGATTTAAGTGAGCATTAACATTGTGGAAAAGCATTTTCCTTTATCTTTGCTTCTCTGCTAATCTATTGTTGGTTTTAAAGTAGAGAAACTGGGGCCCGCATCTGTCTGGAATCCCCTTTTATTGTAACTTACTCTGGTGTACCAGGAGATGTTTCCTTCATAACATGTGCCTTCTCATACACTGTTAAAACAGCCCAGAATATACTAGAAACTTTGAGTGTGTTAGAAGCTTGTTTCTACGCGCCCACAATCGTAACCTCGCTGACAAAGCACTTTCTCGTGGTGTGTGTGTCAGCATGTTCACGTGTCAGCCTTCGCACATGTGTGGAGGCCAGAGCTCAGCACGAGGTAACGCTCCCCAGATGCTGTCTACCACGTTCATGTTGAGACAGCGTCTCTCACTGGCCTGGAACTTGCCGCGTAAGCAAGGCTAGCTCTCCAGTGGGGCCCCTTACGAGCATGTGCTACAATGTCCGGATGTTTTTACAACTGTGGGTTCTGGGGATTGAACTCAGGTCCTCATGTCTACACTGCAAGCACTTTACCAGCTGAGCTATCTGTGAGCACCCTCCCACTGTTAACTGTCTCCTTAGGACCAGAAGTGATACACGGTGATACCCTCCCAGAACTTATACACGGTGACAATTCCCGGCTTGAAGTCACTTCCCTCCACTCCCTCTGTTCTGTGCACAGAGCTTGAGTCCTGCAGTCTAAACGTGGGGGCGTGGGGACTGGAGAGATGGCTCAGGGGTTAAGAGCACTGACTGCTCTTCCAGAGGACCCGGGTTCAATTCCCAGCACCCACATGGCAGCTCACATCTGTCTTTAACCTCAAGATCTGACAGCCGTACACAGACATTCATGCAGGCGAAACACCAATGCACAAAAAAAAAAAAAAAAAATTCCTGGAGAAGGAGAAGAAGCTAGACCTGTGGAGTGCTCCTTGGGGGGGGGGGCGCTGCACAGAGATGGAGGGAGAAAGCTCACATTCCTGTGTGTTGAAGGGTGAGCTCAGAGGGCACAGCCAGTCTCTCATGAATGGGCATAATCCTACAGCCAGCATTTTAAAAGCTAAATGGCTTTGAAAACTATACTTCCTTAGTGACCGACTCAGAGGTAAAAGGCAGCCTGGGGCCGTCTACGATGCTTACTGTTCATTTGCCCTCACTGTAACTGTATATATTCGGAATTAACTTCCTGAAATACGGCACATCTTTCAGAGGAACAGGCGGAACTCGTTAACGCTGTCAAGCTCTTTGGGCTTCTCCCTTGGCAGCAGGATGGAACCCAAGCACCACTGAAGTGCCACAGCCATGCAAAGCTCTGCAGCAGCAGAGAAAGATCCGAGGGTGGGAGGGCCCCCCAGGGAGGAGAACACTGCTGTTGTTCTGAGGCAGGCTGGCTAGAAAGCAGTTGAGGTCAAGGATGCCCCTGGTCTCCTAATCTTCCTGCTTCCATCTTTAGAGCACTGAGATCACCGGCCTCTCTCTGTATACCACTACACAATTTAGTGTGCTCTTAGGGGATCAAACAAGGTGGCCTCTGACACGCTAGGTCCACTCTCTACCAACTGAGTGACATCCTCCTCTTCTTGCTTTTTTTTTTCATTGTGTGTGTGTGTGTGTGTGTGTGTGTGTGTGTGTGTAGGTACGTGCATGGGGGTGTCCCTGGAGCTTTGAGGTATTGGGAGCCACTTGATATGGGTGCTAGGAGCTGAACTCAGATCCCTTGCAAGAGCAGTGTGTATTCTTAGCCCTGGAGCCATCTCTCCAGCTCTTGCTTCCTTCTGAAACAGTGACTTGCTATGTATCCCAGGTTAGCCTTCAATCTCCTCGGCCACCCTCCCTGCCCTTTCCTGTTGAGGCTGGAGTCTTTGAGATCGCTTGAGCAGTTCTGGTCTCTGTAAGCCCAAGAACTCAGGCTGGCCTGGTCCTGGCACAGGCAGGCTGGGCTGCCTGCCCTTGCTCATCCCGGAGCATTGTTGAAAACTGGGCGGCGAAGGCAGAGGTGTTTGGTTCAAGTTGATAAAGGAGCCAAATGATCCTAAGGAGTCTTTTCTTGACTGAGCAAACTTGGAACAAGGCACAAGTTTTAAAGCACAAGGAGTCCTGGGGGAGGGGGCTGTCCCACCGTGTGCTCCCAGCTGGCCTTTGCCATCCAGAGCTTTCTGTAAACAGGTTGTGTGATGACTGTTACCATAGGAAAGCGCCACAGGGCCGGTCCCAGAGGCTGTGTAATTTCTGACAGAGCCCATCTGGAGGTGACAGTCTCCATCTGTGGGCTTCTCAGCCGAAGACACGGAGGATGGGAAGTAGGGAGAAACAGACCACCTAGGAAGGGAGAGTGTCCCTTACAAGGAAATGCCTCCGGCAGAGTCTGGCGAAGGAAGGCTCATGGGTTAGCTGGGTCTAGTGAGCCCTACTCAACAGCTCTGCAGGCTGGACACAAACCTGACTGAGCTGAAGAGTGGAGGGTTTGCACAGTGTGTGTGTGTGTGTGTGTGTGTGTGTGTGTGTGTGTGTGTGTGTG
>NW_026596109.1:2173772-2187285 GCF_907164565.1 Psammomys obesus
TGTGTGTGTGTGTGTGTGTGTGTGTGTGTGTGTGTGTGTGTGTGTGTCTTGTATGTGTCTGCTTGCCTGAGTGTGTGTGTGTGTGCCTGTGTGTATGCATGTACATAATCTCTATCTCAGAAATGTTCCCATTTGATGGATGTTCTGAAATATCCTCCAGATAAGAAATGGTGCTCAGGCCTCACTACCAGTCCTTGTCATGCTGAAGGTCCCCAGAGAAAGCATACCAGCACCCCCTCCCCCCACAAACACACACACACACACACACACTTGACTCGTAAGCCTAGGGAAAGTGCCTGCAGTTCTTTGTGATTTTATGGAACCTTGTTGATGAGAGAAAACCATTTCAGAGCATGACCCTCCCTCCAAGCCAGTCTCCAGGAGATCTGTGGACATCTGAGCCTTCAAAGACAAGTGACCGCTGGAATGGCAGTGTTATGACGAGAACTGGCGCCAGGGACCAGCCTTCGTACTTGGTGGACCCTATCAGCAGTTCTCTCAGCTGCTGGAGACCCTGTGGCCCCTCCGCCCTGAAGGAGTTGGAGTGGGAATCTTCAGTCAGGCCTGACCTTGGATTGTGATTGGGCCCTGGGCGATGCCTGCAGGCCCTAAAACCAGATTGGCTGGTTTTCCCTTTCAGCACTGAGTGCTGCCATCCCAGAAGGCCCTGTCCTGAAGTGGCCTGCTCCTTGGTGCTTCCCTGGATCTCTCTTCCCCAACCCTTGACCAGGTTTTTTGTGTAGTCTGGGTTGTCCTGGAACTTGCTCTTAGATCAAGTTAGCTTTGAACTCCGAGAGCCACCTGCCTCTGCCTCCCATGTGCTGGGATTAAAGACATGTACCACCATGTCTGGCCTGGTCTAGTTGATTCATAAATCTTTGCTGATCCTGTGCACTGCAGATGTTTATCAACTTTCCTGGTGCCACATGCCAGGAGCACTCCCTTCTCTACTTGTGACAAACAAAAATGTCCCTAGACACTGCCAAACCTCCTCTGGATGGCAATGTCACCCCTCCTGAGGCCCACATGACTGAAATAAGACAGGTGGCCAGCTGGCTTCTCAGTTGGGGGCCGGTCTCCTTCCTTTGGATGACTTCATAGCTTCATCCTCCTTACACCACCCAGTGGACATTTAAGCAAGGCCCCCACCTGTTGATATACTGGGACTTTGCTCTAGGTGCTACGGTTCCAGCCAGCAGGTGTGGCTTATCAACACCAAGCATTTGGATAGCTCATCACTATACCCATTTTACAGATGTATACAGAGACCTCGGGTGACCTGCTCACCTATTGGACAGCCCCTGAACTCAGGCCCAAGCTCATGAATGCAGAGCGGAGAGTCAGTTCTAACAATCATACTTGAGCTGTCTCCCAATGGTTTTTCTCATCTCCAGAAAGCCAAGCTGTTAAGGGGACTATCACTGCTGCGACAGCGAGCAGGCTGACGTGGTAGAATAAATCACTCCACAAAGCAGATCCCTGTCACGGAGGTATCATCCGTTTAATGACTACAGAGTTGTCTCTGTAAACTCTGTGTCATCATCTGGCTTCCCAAAGTCTTCCGTAGACACAGAGCTGTCCCGTTCAAGCTGCTGCCTCAAAGCCACGTGCTGGCTTTGCCAGAGGAGGCTCAGGGCCAAGCCGGGCCTGGGCACATTTCCCCAGCACACTGTTTTGTTTGTTTTGGTTTGGTTTTTTTTGAGACAGGGTTTCTCTGTGTTAACTTGGCTGTCTTGGACCAGGCTGGCCTCAAACTCACATCCATCTGCCTGCCTCTGCTTCCTTGAGTGCCGGGATAAAAGGCTTGCGCCGCCACACCTGGCTCCCAGCCATGGGGTTTTAATCTCATGAATTTCGCAGCACCAAGGTGGCTATGAACATTTCCCACCCATTATGTCATTTAAACCCTACGCCAGCATATGAGGTGGGCTTTATTGCTATGGCCGTATGGTTTCATGAATTCTGCTAGCCGAGAAGACACTTTTAGGGCAGGTGTTAAATACCTACTGGTTAACTGTCTGTAGACCTTACCTTGTCAGTCAGGCTGCTGTTGCAGGCTGGGTGTGCCAGGAGCAGTCGCACCAGGTCGGCGTTTCCCTGGTGACAGGCCAGCATGAGGGCGGTAGATCCATCATGGTCCTGCAGGTTGACTTCTGCCTGGCAGTTCAGTAGTGCTTGGACCATGTCTTCCCGGTCGTGGCTGACTCCTAACATCAGCGCTGTCTGGCCTCCCTGCACAGAGTGACAGGCACAGGCTGGAGCTGAGCGTGCCGAGTGAAACTTCTCAAGGGTATGGCCATTGATTGAATCTTCCCTCTGCCCTTGACATGGGACACATCCTTTGCTTTCTGACTAACTTCTGTTTTTTCCAGTCAAACGCTATGCCCTTTCTAAAGCTTTTTGTTTTGTTTGTTTTTTGGTTTTTTTTTTTTTTTTTTTTTTGAGACAGGGTTTCTTTGTACAGCCTTGGCTGTCCTGGACCAGGCTGGCCTCGAACTCACAGAGATCCAACTGCCTCTGCCTCTCTCAAGCGCTGGCACTACAGGCGTGCACCACGATGCCCAGCTTGCTTTCTAAAGCCTTGCCTGGCTTCCCAGCAAGGCAGCAGTACACAGCACTTACCGCTTGCTTTCCGATTTCCCTTTACTCTTTGGGGCGAAGAAGTTGACAGCAGGGACTGCTCTGATTTATTTATCTGACTTTAATCTTTGCAGTACAGAGGATTAGCTCCAGGGCCCCACGCATGTTAGACAAGTACACTGCTACTGGACCACCCCCAGGGACTGTTCTGTGTCAGTTTCCCTAAGGCCCAGCACCAAGTGTGTGATGGAAAGCGCTGACTGGCGGAGTGTGGCTGTGGCTTTAGCGCATGCTGCCTTTCTCTGGGACGCCTCAGTCTGCTCATTGCCTCTTGGGTTTTCTTTAAGGATACCTAGAACCCTCTTGTCTCAACAAGACCTCTGTTTGCAGGCCCTGCATTGTTTCTGATCTGTGACCACTGACAGCATGGTTACCCTTTTACAACTGTGATCATCAGTGGACACAGCAATGAGTTAGACTCAGAGAACTAACCCAAGTCCTGTGTCTGCAGCTTAATGAGCGACCACGCCAGGTTCCTGTTTTCCCTGAATCTTGGTTTTTTTTCTTTGCCTGAAAATTAATCTTATATTTTTCTGTGTGCTTTATGTGGCTCTTGTGGGAATCAAGTGAGACAAAGGGTGCAAATACAGTAAAATGAGGTGGTAATTTTTCCGATTGCGAAGTGACATTCATTTCTTATTTGCACATTCTGATTCACACATTCCTGTATTTTCTTATAGCCTTCCCCTATGACTTACTGTATTTTGCCAAATCTTTTTGAGTTTAAAAATCAGGCTTGTCTCTCCACTGGGATATCAGGTTCCCATGACTAAGGCAAGCTCTATGCCTTCTCTCCCTCCAGATCCTCTGTAGCTCTAAACCAGTGGGTTCTCAGCCTTCCTTAGGCTGCAACCCCTTAATACAGGTTCTTATGTTGTGGTGACCCTCCAACCATAAAATTATTTTTGCTGCTACTTCGTAACTGTCATTTTGCTACTGTTACAAATCCTAATGTAAATATCCGTGTTTTCTGATGCTCTTAGGCAACCCCTGTGAAAGGTCTTTTGACGAGTGGAGAATCACTGCTCTGAACAATGTCTTTCATGTCAAAAGCACCGATGATGTGCTGCTGGTGTAGTTTCAGTCACCTTGGCCATCAGAGGGGATTTACAGTCAGAAATTTCCTGGCTCTGCCACGCAGCGCTTGTGTGGATGAGGCGCATTCAGGTTCATCTCTGCATGGTCTCCTAGGTGGGAGGACTAAGATGGTTAGAGGCAGTCCACAGCAGCTGCTCAGTTGGTGAGTGTACGAGTTCCTCGGCGTTCCGAGTCCCCGTTTCTCTGGAACCCAGACAGCTGTCTCCAGAGGTGCCTGTTTGCCTTTGGGCGTGTCACTCAGCCTGGAGGTCATGGCTGCTTACTACATTAACCAGCCCTGAGGTCTCCTCTTCCCAACCACTATTCAAGGTGGGTGACAATGCAGACAGCCTTCTTGTCTGCCGCTCTGCTCGACGCTGGGGCTCTTCCTCCTTCCTTCTGTCTAGTCTGATAAAGCTTAGCTCAGTAGTTGGTCATTTCCAAAGGGGAAATACACCAGGCCCTGCAGTGACCTTGGAGATAGGAAGTTACATCCTTCAGAGACTCCCGGCTCACTCCCGTACTGCTGGGCACAGCCACCTCCCCGCTGAGTCCCAGGGAGCCAAGGAGAGCAGGTGCAGCTTTCCTTTGGTGACCTGGGCAAGACTCTGACCCTGCGAGGACCCGCCGCACCTCTGAAAAGAGGAGGGGCTTTGATCCTGGTGACCATGTCCTTTTCCAATTAAAAAAAGAAAAAAACCAGGCTCATTAGGATAGTACTGTTTAAAATAAAAATACCGTATGCAGTCTTCTGGAATAGGAGTTGTACGCAGGTGAGAATACTTTGAGAGCCAGAAAGCGAGTTACAAATACCTGTGTGCTGTCATCAGTAGGAAGCTATTAGACCACACCAACATGTGGCTTTCACAAATGATGTTTCCTGTGCACGTTATGTGTGTGTACAAGCTGTGTGTGCAGGTGTGCAAAAGTCACGCTCTACAACTCTCCATCTTATTCCTTTGCTGGCAGACAGCAGCCTCGGCCTTCTTCCTGTCTCCGCTCCCCGTAGACCTGGGGTTACAGGCATGGTGCAGACCCATGCTCACCTTTTCAACGTGAGCGTGGGGATCCAAGTCCTCATGCTTGAGCTATAAGTGTTCTAACCACTGAACCACCTCTTGAGTCCCTGAACGCCCTTAGAGGAAGTGTGTAACGTGACTCTGTGGCCATCAGGCTACTCCCTGCAATTTGGGGGAGTCCAGAAAAGAGAAGCCCAACACAAATACTTAACAGTTCTTAGTATTATTGTTTTGTGTGTATGAATGTTTTGCCTGCGCGCATGTCCGTTGCTCAAGGAGGTCTGAAGAGGGCATCAGATCCCCTGGAGCTGGAATTAGAGCTGGTTGTGAACTGCCCTGTGGATGCTGGAAATCAAGCCTGGGTTCTCTGGCATCCGGTGCTCTTATCCAAAGAGCCATATCTCCAGGTGCCAGATGAGCTTTTAAGGTATGCTTACGCCGCAAACATCTTTTGAATAGGCCATGTCTCCTAAGACAGGTCAGGCTTGCTTATTGCCTATTATAAAAGATTCAGCTTCTCCAAATTCAGGGTTTCTTACCTATAATACAACTACTGTGGCTGCTGGCAAGTGTTAAAGGCTTGTTATCTAGTCTGTGCAACCACTGACTGGGAGGTATGGTTGAACCTAAAGAGTAAAGTCTAGTGGGAGGAAGTTAGGTGGCCTTGAAGGGGATACTAGGACTACAGATATATTCATATTTATAGTCTCTCTCTCTTTCTGTCTCTCTCTATGTGTTTGTCTGCATCTCCCTCCCTTTCTCCCTCCACCCTTCTTTACTTTTCCTCTCTCTGCAATGACGTGACAGATTTCTCTACTGTGTGATCCTTCCATACGATCAGTCTCACCACCGGCGAAAAGGCAATGGGACCAAGCAGCCACATACTGATACCTCTAAAACCATGAGTCCAGATAGACCTTTCCTTTGTACAAATTCCTGAGAATGTCCCAGGCCCTCCACATACCAGGCCATCACCCACTGCCGCTAGCTACATCCCTTCATTATAAGTGACTTATTTTGGGTATCACTCATTTTGGATGGAGGATAGGAGGTAAGGAAAGGCAATAGTAGTTTTAGACCTAGTTAGCTTAAGGACCAAAGAGGCACGCTAGGCATATTGCTCAGTTCCAGCAGAGTTCTACAGTAGCACTCTGGGTAAGAAGAGGCCTGGGAGACAGGGAGTCTCAGAGTCCCAGGGAGGGAGTGATTGGTGATAGCTCCTGCCTGCCCTGCTGTCCACACTGCCCCATTGGCCTGATGGAGAGTCACGTCTCTATTCAAAAGGCTTTTGGGGGGGGGGGGGGACTGGAGCCAAGGCTCAGTGACTAAGAGAATGTATTGCTCTAACATGGTATGAATTCAGTTCCTAGCCCTCATATGGGGCAGCTCACAACTGCCTGTAAGTCCAATTGCAGGGGATCTGACACTTCCCAGCCCAATATTCAGAGTTTGTTCCAGGACAGCCAGGACTACACAGAGAAACACTGTCTCAAAATCACAACAACAACAAACATTTCTTTTAAAGTTTTAGGGAGAGAGGTCATGATAGGTGATAGCTCTAAAGCAGTAAGCTTCCTAAATGTCCTGGGTCAAGAAATGGTGAGTCACCAAGCATGGTGGCACGTCCTGCAATTCCAGCACTTGGGGAGGCAGAAGCAGGCAGACCGCTGTGAGTTCAAGGTCAGCCTGGTCTACAGAGCGAGTCCAGGACAGCCAAAGCTACACAGAGAAACCCTGTCTTGAAAAATAAAAACAAACAAACAAACAAACAAACAGACCAGGGGAGTCACTCACAGAGGTGGCTGACTGCAGCAGCCAACCAGCAAAATCCTTCTCAAGAGGCTAACACTGAGAATTTGGTTGTAGAAGTTAAGCCCAGATGGAATTTGCCCTTTTTAGTCTGGAACACAAACCAGATGCCCAGTGACCCCTTTGCCAGCCTGTCTAGGTCCCAAGAACCTTCAAATAAGATAAAGTATCAAGCTTTGGATAGATGCCGTTTGGGGCCCCAGCGTTCCGGACTGGCAAACTTTCCGTAAATCTACATGAACTTCCTCACTCTGCTGGCAGACTGAAACTGGAGGGTGTTAGGTTTGTCAAGAAGCAGAAAGGCCAAGTGCTCTCCACCTACCTGAGTTGCTTGGATGTTCACATTCCCTTCTCGCAAGAGCTTCCAGACAACGGCCATGTCTTCTTTTGTCTCTGCAGAAGCCAAGGGCGTGATCATCACAGCAGTGTAGCCAGCTTTGTTCTGATGATCCACATTGCAGACACCTACAAGGGAAGGCATGGGTGCTGGGACAGCCCAGCTTGGAGCCAGACTGCATCTCGACACTTCGACAGAATGCTGCTTGCTAGCGAAAACACCGTGGAACAGCGTTTCCACAGCAAAGTCACTGGCTAGCATCTCTAGAAGCTTTTAGAACTGGCTAATTCTCTCTACAGGTTTTCTGAGGATTCCCAGGAAGGGATGGCCACAAACAAGCCAGAGACAGACAAGGGGTCAATGACAATGACTTCATTTTGCAAACCTGGGCACAGCACACAGTCTTCCTGGATGAGGACATTGAAAGCCAGAGAGGTCACATTAACTATTCATATGATGGAGGGGGTTCGGCCAGGATTTCGGACTACCCAGCCTCAGAGCTTATCTCTCTTCCAGCCACACAACACTCACAGGTGTGGCCACAGGCTCACTCTTGCTAGCTCATACTATGTGGTGCTCAAGATGATGGTCAAGTTTGTAGGGTCTTCCCAAGGCCTCATAGACCATGTACCAGGGCCATGAAAACAATACAGGACAAAGGGAGGAAAAGCACTTCCAATATGGCGTACTGGAACAATGGAGGATACACCTTTCATGATAGAATGACAAACTAACATATTTTTAAAGACAAACTGGTAAATGAGGACTTAAAAGCATAGCCTCAGGGGTGTGGTTTCATGTCCTCTGCATCAAAGAAAAGGCAGGGTTACTACACATAGATGAGATCTGTGATCCAAATGACCCCATGCTGGGACAGTTTTGACTAGAAACTCAGATCATTTTGGGCTGTTGCCGACTGCAGAAAGCTGGGTGTCTGAGGCAAACTTAAATCCGTCCCAGTAGATCAGGACTGTATCCTCCTCTGCTAAGAGCAAATGACAATGGGTGCTACCCTGTAGGACTGTTATAGAATGTATGACTAAGATAAGGAAATCACTAAGACTAGAGCATAGTGAATCCAGCGACCACTAGCAACCATTGCTATCGGCTTTCAGAATGACACTCTCGCAGACCTAGGTACTGGTTACAACAAATCTGGTTTGTGAAAAGATGTCAGTTAGAGCTACGTGTAAGTTCTGCGAAAAACCTGCTGTTCCTTCATCCCATTCAAAGGATACTTCTGAAATGTGCCAGAGGAACACAGATGCCAACAGACACAGACAACGAGACAACACAGTCTGGCTCATTTGCTATAGTTCTCTCCTCTGAGGCCCCGACCGCTGTCATGATCAGGCAGGGGACAAAAAAAAAGTGTGACAACTCTATTTATCACCACTATGCCCTGATAAAGAAGTGGACACCTTGGGCCAGGTAGGTGGCTCAGTGCGTGAAGGCTCTTGCCATCAGCCTGACAATGGTTCAATCTCTGGGTCCTCCTTAGGGGAAGGAGAGACCCGCCCCTCGCAAGTTGTCCTCTGACTTCTGTGGGTATGCTGTGGCCCTCACGTCTCTACCCCCACAAATAAACCTAATTTAAAAAGAGGGGGACACCTGTGTTGCCTTCTTAATACATGTTAATTGTCACTCCTGACTTTCGTACCGGCGTTAAGAACTGCAAGTGCCTCAGCTTACTGGCTTTCTTGTATCTCTTCAGAAACGTGATTCATAGCACAGTGGTGATGTGGCCCCCTCTCCAGAGCACGGAAGAAGTCGGCTTTTGAGCCCAGTGAGCCAGTCAAACATCCATGGAGGACAGAGGGGAAGGCTAATATTATAGCCTTCTGAACATTTCACCTGAATGACCCACTGGCGACTTGAAACCCTCCCCAAGCTGAATGCTGTGCTGCCCACACCTGGTCTTTTCTGTCTGTTGAATCATGCCCTTGTCAGCCACCCGAGCTGGACAGACCACAGCGCCCTCCTTACACCTCACAGCTAGTTGGTCTTTTTCACCCTTCTGATGTGACCATCTCTACCTACTTCGAACCTGCACCGTTCCTCTGTGGAGCCCTGTGATGCCGTCTGTTCTGCTGCCACCTCCTCAACTGAGGCTAGCTCAGTCCTACCATGAGGTCACACTTCCTGGAGGATTTATTGGCTGTGTGCTTTCTACACAAAACCCAGCTTAGCTTCCCATTACCTTTCAAGCAGCACTCAAATACCATCGGCCAAGCCACCCAAGCCACATGTGTGACTCCTGTTTACCTTCCCAACCCTCAATCACCTACTGTCCAAACCAGGAGCCTTCTGGCTCCAGGTAGCTTTTCATTTCTCATGCTCCACAGTGTTCTCTTCTCCTAGGACATTTCTCAGGCTGCTCCAAGTACCTTTGCTGCTCTCAGAACTGGACTCCTCATTTTACTTCTGCCCTTTTTTTTTTTGAGACAGGGTTTTCTCTGTGTACCCTGGGCTGTCCTGGATTCACTTTGTAGATCAGGCTGGCCTTCAACTCAGAGAGATCTGCCTGCCTCCCCAAGTGCTGGGGCACCCGGCCTCCACTTCTGCATCTTGAAATCACATCTAGATTCCCTCTTCTGAGCCATCATCCCATCCTGCTCAAATTTTTTTAAAATCATTATTTTAATATTTTATACATATAGGTGTTATGCATTTAACATGCATGCCTGTTTCCCGTGGAGGGCAGAAGAGGATGTAAGACTCCCTGGAACTAGACTTACTAGAGTCAGCTGCGAGCCTCTGTGTGGGTGCTGGGAATTGAATCTGGGTCCTCTGGAAATGTGGCCCATTCTCAACTGATGAGCCATCTTTCCAGGCCCCAACTCTGACTTAAGCTCTAAGCTTCTGAGAAACACAGGGCTCACTCCTGGCTCACCCCTGCATCCGTGATTCCTAAGTCATGAGTAATCAACAGATGCGTGATGAGAGATGCATGAGTCAAATTGGTTAACTGGACCCATGCTTTTGCCAAATGGTATTTTATGAGGACAAGAGAAGGTGGCCTTTCCTAAGATATGGTATAGCTCTGGAGCTGAAGAGACCAAATGCAAAATCTGCTCTATAACCTGAGCAAGTTCTGCAACCCCAATCTGCTCTATAACCTGAGCAAGTTCTGCAACCCCAATCTCAATTTGCTCAACGGCAACATGAGAGTGACTGTGCTGCTGATACATGGGGCCGAGAAACATTGGGAAAAATAAACGACAGAGTTAGGAAATGGAGGCTTTCAGCTGCGCAGCTACTAAGATGGAATGGTGCAGAGATCAGTTGGGCCCTGTGCAAGGGAGACTTGCAAACCTGTGAAGATTTCCCCATTAAAAAAACACAACAATCACTTGAGAGGATCTTTGTGATGTGAGTTCGAGGCCAGTCTGATCTCCAAAAAGAATTTCAGGACAGCTAGGGCTGTTACACAGAGAAACCCTGTCTTGAAAAACAACAACGACAACAAAAAACCAACAATAACAAAACCAAAACAACAACAACAAAACCAAAACAATAACAACAACAAAACGTTCCTTTAATTCCAGGACTCACCAGGCAGAGGCTTGTGAATCTCTGTGAATTTGAGGCCAGCCTGGTCTACATAGTGAGTTCCGGTACAGCCTGAGCTACCTAGTGAATGACTATCTCAAAGGTAAACAGCAGGCAGATGGTCTGGCCGTATTCCTGGACTACAGGAGGAACTCAGTATGATGAGAAAGGGCTGTGATAGAAGAAGACACTTTCTATACTCCCTACGTCTCAGAGGCTGAGGCAGGAGGATGATTTGAGTCCAGGAGTTCGTGGCTAGATTGAGCAATCTAAAAAGATTCCATTTTATCAGAACAAGGAGGTGGGCCTTCAAGGAGCGACAGGACGGGGACAGCCATTCCTGACCTGTGTCCAGCAGCAGCTTGGCGATGGCGAAGTTGGAGTGCGACACGCTGTAGTGAAGGGCCGTGTTCCCGCTGCGGTCGGCCAAGTTGACCAGGAGCCTCAGAAGATGTGGGGAGTAAGGCTGGACCTCGAGGAGATAGGCGGCCACCACGGCAGGGCTAGACAACTTCCGGCTGGACACACGGAACCACTCCTGACTGATGGCAGTCAAGCTTTGCCTCTGAAATGCCAGAAGAGTCTGATTACAAGATTTTCCCCGGCCTGGGTACCCTAGTGAAAGCTCCCAGCGCCACTTGGATAGGCCAGTGTCAGGTGCTCCTGCCTCTCTCCTCACGTCCCTGCAGCTGTCTGTATCTGGGGGACCTGAGATGGCAGGACCAAGAATCCTGCTGCAAACCGATGCCTGTGTAAATGACCCAAGCCCCTACCTCCTATCCGTTGGCAGCCACGCACGAAACAGATATCCACTAGAGACATCAGTTCTGTGTGTGACAAGCCCAAATGATAAAGGCCACGTGTTTATAATACGTATCTAAAGGGCAAGAGACGCTATTGAGACGTGGCTATTTTAAATGATTTTACGCTTAGTCTGGAAGGGGCGCCAGGTTTAGCCATTAAATCCACATGGCCAGATGTTAAGTCCTGGCTCAACTGTGTGACCAAACAACCTCATTGAACATTCCTTGTCTCTGTTATGAAATGGGGCTGGCTTTATGGTTTCCATGATTCTATAAGGTGAGGTAATTTTGCTGTCCTTGGTTGGTTGGCTTTTTTGAGATAGGGTTTCTCTATGTAATCCTGGCTGTCCTGGAACTCTCTCTATAGGCCAGGTTGGCCAAAAACTCAAAGAAATCTGCCTGCCTCTGCCTCCCGAGTGCTGGGATTAAAGACATGTGCCACCACCGCACGGCTGGACATGCTTTGTCCCTCGGGCAAGGGTAAAGGTGGCAGAGATGAAGGGGATTCACATCCTAAGGTTTCATTTAATGTGCGGGGTGGTGCCAAGATTGTGTACACATGGGTTTTTGTCACATTTCCAGAGTAGAAAAAGAAAAAAAATTATTTATGGTTGAAACACTTCTATATATCAGAATATCTTTTTTGTTTTGGTTTGTTTTGGTTTTTTGAGATAGTGTTTCTCTGTGCAGCCTTGCCTGTCCTAGACTTGCTCTGTAGACTAGGCTGACCTTGAACTCACAGAGATCTGCCTGCCTCTGCCTCCCCTAGTGCTGGGATCATAGGCATGCATCACTGCATCCAGCCAGAATAACTTCTTTATATAGGGAATCAAGAAAAACTGGAGGACGGCCCTGGTACTATAGGATATAGTGGTAGATTTTAAACAAAGAGCTGAAGCTTGCTTAGCATCCAGTTCCCAACCCTGCTTCAAACCAGGCACAGTGGCAGGCAGAGGCAGCAGGGTCAGAAAGTTCAAGGTCATGCCTGGCTACATAATGAGTTTGAGATCAGGTTGAGCTACAGAGACCTTATCTCAAAATGAATGAGTGAATGAATGAATGAATGAATGAATGAATGAATGAACAGTTTAAACAGAGCTTAGTTATGTAATCTGAGCATCAGGAGTCTCCATCAACATCTATCTCATGTATAGGCTCTTAACAATATATTAGGGTAATTGGGAATTTCAGAAATGCTGTTTGCCAAATTAGCTAAGACAAAAAAAAAAAAAAAAAAAAAAAAATTTTTTTTTTTTTGGATGAGTAGCAAACACTGCTGAATCCATCATTTTAAATTTCTGGGCTGCAATGCTGAGGGATCAAATGGGCTCTAAAAGTTGCTTATATGTTTTTCCACTTTGGGTCTGACAGCTGTCTCCTGGCCCAGAACAGTACCTCTTGTTTAAAAATAGAACATAAGAATTACAGGTTCTAGGGCTGGAGAGATGGCTCAGCAGTTAAGAGCACTGGCTATGCTTCCATAGGTCCTAAGTTCAATTCCAAGCACCTGCATGGTGGCTTACAACCATCTATAGTGAGATCTGGTACCCTCTCCTGGCATGCAGGCATACATGTAGGCAGGGCACTGTATACATAATAAATAAATAAATCTTACAAAAAAAAAAAATAAAGAATTCAGGTTCAAATCCCCATAGGCTAAAAGGGTAGAAAAGATCGAATAAATGTATGTTCTTATTTTTGGTCTCTTGACCCATCAACATATGTGAAGCAAAGCAGTGGCATGGCAGAATTAAACCTGAGGGCTCAAGAGTAATGGAGACAGGCTACCAATCACTGTCATGTATTGACAAGGAAACCAGGCCCTGGGCATTGAATTAACTCCTGGAAGTAAAAGTGTTGTTTCCACTGTACCCATATTTTTGTGAACTACCAGGCATTTGAAGCCCGAGCCACAGAGTCTAGTGGCACACACTTGGATACAACTTCTAAAAATACTTGGTAAAATGCCTCTGAGCCTCTGGCTACTCTCCTTTTTAGAGGCCGGGAGGTTAGAGATAGGGTTTCTCTGTGTAGCCCTGGCTGTTCTGGAACTCATTCAGTAGTCCAGGCTGGCCTCAAACTCACAGAGATCTGCCTGCCTCTGCCTCCGGAGTGCTGGGATTAAAGGCGTGTGCCACCACCACTGGCTTAGCTGGCTTTCTTGTGTGTATTAATCCTATCATTCCCTCAGCCTAGCCCATCTCCTGAAGGGACAGAATTTGGGTAAATCACACACACACACACACACACACACACACACACACACACACACACAC
>NW_026596109.1:2187295-2273230 GCF_907164565.1 Psammomys obesus
CACACACACACACACACACACACACACACACACACACACACACACACACACGGTTGCCCCAGGTAAGGGACCAAAGTCACCCCATAGGAAACCTCCGAGTGACAGTGAAAAATCCGAGTACCAGGAGCTGTTCGGTGGTGGTCCCGGTTTCCGGCAGGTGTTGGCTCAGTGCCTGGCATGCATTAAGAAATTCCTCTGTGGGTTTATATCTAAAGAAAATAGAGAGACTACGTATCAATTTCAGTACGCTGACAAAAAGGACTCTCACTCTCCACTTTCGGCAGCTCAAATAATCAAGCGGGCGACTATTCCACAATGACGGACATTCCTAAACAAAAACAATAACATGGCGGGTGGGGGGCATAGCCGCTCATAGTTCTGTGTGGCATACGGCTCAGCTTCTGAAGGGCAGATGCTATCTTTTCATGCTGCTTTTGGCAGGGCTGGAGCAGATGAGAAAGGCACCGGGCCGAGGCCCAGTGGTAGTTACTGACATGCCAGGAAGGAACGTGCTACCTTTCTGCCTGGGTGCACAGAAAAATCTGAAGAACCCAACCCAGGTTTTTCCAGCTAGTCCTCCATGAAGGGCACCGGAAATAGGAACAGAGTCAGTAACGTGAGAACCTGTGAGGCTTGGGGTGTCGCCTGAGTCTGAGGACATCCTCCCTCATGGAGATTTAATAGCATGGTCATCTTGGGCTGTTGCAGCGGAGCAGCCTGTGGGCCTGCTTGCCTGTCAGCTCTGTCCTTCCATCCTCCACACCCAGGCTGAGGATGGCAGAGGTGACGTCAGCGGTGCTGGTTGGCATATTTCTATGGATTGAGGGCCTACTCTGTGCTGGGTATGTCACAGCATTTCCTCACACAGTCCTTAGATCCAACCTAGTTGGCTGCTGCTCTCCTTGCTTCCTGGATGAGGGCATTGGTTAAAGACCCTGATGGTCACTGTAGAACTACAAGTGTGGGCCTGCTGTTGTCAGCCACACGAAGAATCTGTGTAGGAACCAGAAGGCCCCTGGGCCCAAATCCTTGTCCTACTCGGGGCATCACCTCATCTCCCGATGTCTTTGTTTCCACATCTATAAAGCAAGGATTGCAGTTCTACCTACCAGGATTGCGAAGACGATTCCATAAAGTAATATTTGTCAGGTCCGTCATACAGATGGTGCCAATATGCTGGCTTTTATAGAGAAAGAACTTGGGCCATAGGGTTGTTCCTCATGGAGCTGAGAGCCACATTTGTTTAGTTCGCTCAGCACAGGGGTTGCCACAGGAGAGAACCTCATCAAGCATCGCTGAACGGGTTGGTAAAAATGCACACACACACACACAAAGCGACTAATGAAGGAGAAAGATGCCCTTGCCCCTTCTCAGAGGAATACGTGTTCCCACTTCCTCCACCCACGTGACTCACCTCTCAGGCCTCAGGTGACAGGCTTCCTCCCCAGGACCACCTGCATGGCCTGAGCTAGTGCTGCCTCCGGGGGCGTCCTGGCCATCCTCACAGCCAGTCTGTACGTCTCTGTCCTCTGCGGGCTCTGAGCAATCACGTTTCTTCTCCGTCTCACTGTCAGACAAGTCCTCAGGAGAGCTGTCCTCCCCACTGGTCTCCTCACTAGAAGTACTCTCGTAGCTAGGCAAAGAGACAAAGGTCATTTGGGTCATCCTTCTTGACCAGGGCCAGTGGTTCATGCTAACACCAGTATATGCTTCTGCGATCCTAACGCTAGGGCCAGAGAGAGCCCAAGTGTAAGGATACCCATATCCACTTTAAATTTCCTCTTAACCCCCCTCCCCACTCCAGCCCAGATTACATATGGCAGTGTTGTTATCACACAGAGCCTTCGAGGAGCTCTGTGTGATAATAGTCACAAATAAAACGTCTGTGAGTGAGCATGGAGGGAGGAAGGCTGACTTCAAGAAGAACGTGGGTTACAGCTAGGCGTGATGCACTTGGAATTTCAGCCCTTGGGGGGGAGAGGTGCTGAGGTAGGAGGATTGAGTGTGTGGCTATCCTGGGCTACATAGTAAGTAAGATCCTGTCTCAGAAATACAGTGAGAGAGAGAGAGAGAGAGAGAGAGAGAGAGAGAGAGAGAGTGTGTGTGTGTGTGTGTGTGTGTGTGTGTAATACAGGCTCTTAACCTTGGCTACACACCAGAACATTCAGGGTTTTTAGCATTCTCAGGATATGGACTGTATCCCAAGTTAGATGTACCAGACTCCATGATTACAACTGAGAATTTTCAAAGCTTGGTGTTCCTGGTGGGCAAACACAATGAGCACCATAATTCTGGAGCGCCATACTGAGGAGGGGCCAAGGGATGACTCCCTTGGCAGGGCAAGCAAACAGAAAGAAAGGAAGGTGGACAAGCCTTCAGGGAGGGCCCATTCAGGTCTGGGCTAGAACCCTTTCAGGCTTCCGTAGCATCCTGCACTTCCTTGCCAAGAAAACTGCCAATCAGAAGTTTCTCCTTTCTAATTAAAAAAAAAAAAAAAAAGAAAGAAAGAAAGAAAAAGAAAGAAAGAAAAAGGTTGTATTACATCTATGTATTTACTTGTGCTCTCTCTTTCTCTCATGCACACACATGTCACAGTGTGTGTACGGAGGTCAGAGGACAGTCTGAGAGAGTCAATTCTGTCCTGCGGATTAACTCAGGTCTGTCCTCAGGCTTGGTGGCAAGCAAGCCACCTCAGTGGACTCCCTTTGTTTCTCGACTTACCTGTGAGCTAAAGGTAGCAACCAGGATTTACTTGACTTTTTTTTTTCTTTTTAAACCCTGTCACCAAGCATACAGCTGTCTCTTAGTGAACATTTGTGAACTAACCAATTGAGGATGCAGTCAGGTACAGTTTACTCTCAACACAGACTGCATACACTCCAGATCATATTGCTTAGTGATGCCACCGATGTCTTAGCTTGTGTAGAACTCTGACGTTCACACAGTGATGAAATCCCCAAGGATGCCTTTCTCAGAATGCATCCTTGTCAGCTGACACGTGACTGTATCTAATGCTCAGACCCCCAGGTTTCGGCATTGTGTTCAAGTCAGAGGCCTTCCTCACAGGGCTCAGAAACCCTGATACTCTCACAAGCCACCTGGAGGTGGGCCCTGGAGAGACCAGGACAAGCCACATTAAAAGTAGAGGTTCCAACAGACCAGCACAGCTGGCAAGGAGTCAGACATGTGCAAACCCAACACAGAGTTTTGACAGGCCATGGAGACTGAGTCCCTGCAGATGAATGAGAAACAGAGGTACCCCCTAGGGAAACGGTGCTAAGGACAAGAGTGGGTTAGAAAGCAGGGAAGGCAGTCTGAGCTTCACAAGCGATGCTTACCCACCGTTAACCCCAACAAACTGAAGGTTCTTTTTGGTCCCATTACCTCCTGCACGGAAGCCATAGTCTTTCTTTTTCATTATGGATTTAAGGCTGGTCGACGGAGAGATCTCTAGGCAGACACAACATCACAGGTTAGAATCACCTCAGGGCAACCAAGCTAGGATTATCACTTTAAGAGCATGTAGGTATATGAAGAGGGTGAAAGGTGGGAGGGCAGATAATGCGGGTCAGATTTTTGAGGCTGTTAGCTACAAGGCCCTCTTGGCCAATGTTTGTAGGACCCGTACCTAGGAATGGTGTCCCTCTCTGTGTCTGAATGACAGAATAGCTATTGGAACACATCTCAAAACACATGCGTGTAGTAGTGTCAGCGTTTTCTTTGTCTTGGGGCTGGGAGATCTGGGCTCAGACTTGCACATGGAATGGTGTGGCAGAACTTTGGGTGCGGGTCCACACCCATCTCTTCTCAATGCGTCTCAACAGTCCTTCCTTGGCTAGCATGCCAGTTGCCATTTGTGATGACACTGGACTCGTGACCTGGTACGTGGACCAGGTCACAAATCCTGTGCTGTGTAGTGGCAGGAAGACAGTTCCCCACAGGCAAATCTAGAAATAGCCAAAGAGTGAGAAGGCAGCAGATTTGTGACCGGTGGCAGGGAAGCCACCTGTATTCTGCAAGGCACTGCATCCGGCTCAGCTTTGCTGGACCGTGAGGAGCGTGAGACGCCTTAGCCATTCCTGCTCAGCTAAGGGGTGACTTCTATATGTGAGCAGCCCTCTTCCCTCCACACCTCCCCCCTCCTTGCCCTTCCTCCTTCCATCCATTCCCCCCTCTCTTATATCCCCACACCCCAAATATTAAACGAACTATTTCAGATCTCATTATAACGCTCCTTCAAATACTCAGGCTAGAGAAAACCTTTGGTGTGAAAAGCCGGAAAGGAAGGTGGAACTTGCCAGATTCCAGGACCCACAGAAGGGACACCCAGGAGGAGTGTATTGGCAGTACCACTCCTGGCCTGAGACACGGCCTATGCATAATGTATACATATGAGGCACCCTCTGCGAAGACTCAGGGCTGCAGGCTCACGGCTTGGCAAATAGTTTTCCCTCCATACCTCTCCGTAGCCTGTGCTATCTATTCAGCCAGACACAATCCTGTAAGCAAGGCCTCCACAAACCACTTTCTATTTCCCTGAGTCCTCGGAGGTATTCACATCATAGAATTAAAACCCCTGGTCCCTACAATTGGTCATTTAAAGGAGAAGTATTTACCCGGTGGTGGCGGAGGGGTGGAGGAGGGTGGTGGGGCAGGAGGCTCCTTCTCCTCTGGGGCCTGGGCTGAATAGACGGAGAGCAGCAGGTTGAGGGAACTGAGCAGCTGGTTCTGGATGCTGCTGAGCTTGGACGCAGGCTGTTTGATGGCGCTGGCCAGCTCCGGGTACCCATGTTCCAGGCAATTCCACTGCTCATGCAGAAGCTCTTGGATCTTTTTAACATACTGGCCAATAGTGGCGTCTTGTGGGGAACTTGCTGGCCTTCCTGGACGCTCTGCCCCGGGGGGTTCTGAGCTGGCCTCCTCCCTGATCACTGAGGCAGACTCTCTGCTGCTGCTCCAGGGAGAGCCTCCTATCGGCCTGCCCAAGCCCTCAGCTTCCACCTGTGGGCCAATCTCTTGCTCAGTGACCTCTTCTTCGATCCTGAGTTCCATGGAGAGGCAGCTACATAAGGATGAGGCAAGGACCTGCTCAGGTCCCTTTGGCAGTGACAGCTGGGGTGGTGGCACGGGCTCTTCCAGGCTCTGATAGCCTTGTTTGTGATTGTTTTGGACCCATGGGAAGCCATTTTTTTCTGTTCTAGATGCCCAGCGTTCAGGATTAGGAATGCTCAGAAGGTTGACCCCAATGTTCTTGTCACATGATTCTCTGGGGATGAGTTCATGAAGGGGGTCAGTGTTCACCATGACATCAGTCCGGTCCAGAGCCTCGCTGGCCTTCTCTTGACTAAACTTTTCTTCAAAATGGGCTACAGTGCACTCCAGCTCGTGAATCCTCTGTTCCCTGGCCTTGGTCTCCTCTTGCTGCTGCTCAAGGGCAGCCCTGACCTGGGCAAGCTCCTCTGTTCTCCCTGACAACTTGTCCTCAAGGGCCAAGACCTGATTCTTGAGGCTGGAGATACCGCTGGTATCAGTCTTAACCAGGCCCAGGCTTTCCTCTGTTACCCAGATACCAATGCTGTGCACATCCACCTCTATGGGTGGTGGGGGTGGGATCTCACTGATGTTGAGCTCAATTTCCTCCAGGGAGAGCTCGTTCTCAGGGATGGGGGATGGCAGAGGGGGTGGGCTGGGAGTGCAGGAGCCGGGTGTTAAGACTACCTCTGCTTTTCTAGCCTGGTGCTGAAGTCCCACTTCCTCTAGAACCATGGGAACATTCCGGGCTGAGGAGGGAGGCCCTGGCTGAGAGAGCTGACTTGTAGCTTTGATGTCATCTTCTCCAGGCTCAGCCCCCTCCCAGGCCAGCTCTGGAATCGCGGGTTCCAGTTTTCCCAGTTCTCTGTCCGGTGACTGGGCCGATGCCTGGGCCGATGCCTGGAAGCCTGTGAACCCCTCTGCAGAGTCAAAGGTGCCGTCACAGAGGCTGCCTTCATCCTGGAGCAGAGGGAGGGCAAGGAGTGTGGAAGGACCCGAGGTCAGGCTGGGCTCATCAGGGGCCTGGTTTGGCGGCAGAGTGGCTGGCATGCTGGACGCTCTCAGAAGCTGGGGCCGCCCGCTCCCAGCATCCTCCTGAACATCAGCCTCAGCCTGCCTGGTACCCTCTGTCAACAGGGCCTTTCTGAAGTGGCTCAGTTCACTGCCATGCGCTGAGGCCTGGGGGAGAGCAACCACTGGCAGAGACTGGGATTGATCCTGGGTCCCCAGGGACTTCTTCCTGGGCACCACAGGAGACCAGTTTTGCTGGAGAGGAGCAGCATGGGTGCGAGCTCCACTGTCAGGAAGGCTGAAGTTTCGGGGCAAAGTGCTAAACTTAGCCTGCTTGGCTCTTCTGTGGATAGGAATCCTTTTGATGGTGTGTCCCTTCTCGATGTCGTCCACATATTTGAGGAAGTCTAAGTCCAAATGAAAGCCATATGGGGTCTCCACAGAGTAAGGGTGGCTCTTTGGGAGATCTTTCTCTTCATCCCCCTGAGAGGACTGGTCCTTGGCTGGGAGATACGAGACATAAAGGAAGAAGCACAAAGTTAAAATGAGGCTGAGTGTCTGAGGCTTTGACCTCACACTGTCATGTGAGATGTCTCTCCAACTCTAGAGTGTTAGGGTGCTGTGGAGCCTATGGACTTGGTGCCTGTGCTGGGATAGTGTCTCATCAGATCAATGTGTTTGTAGCCACCGTCTGTACTTTCTTATTTTCAATATACCACCTCAGTGGTTATCATGAACCTGCCTGCAGACCAAGAAAACAAAATTGCCTCACACTGTTCTTCTCTGTTGCATCCTGTAACTGCTGAGCTGAAGTTCAGCCATTTGTCAGAGGAGGGTACCAACTGGCAATTACAGACATGGGAGATTCTGAAGGATGAGACAGACAATTTTCTCAGCATTCAAAGAGAAACTGGCATGCCTCAAAAAGGCTCCGGTAAATCTTGCGGAAGGCTAAGCTATTGATAATTTATGACGCCTGCATTATTTAAGCTCCTGGGGTGCCTGAGCCTCTGGTTACCTAAAGACCAAAGGGAATTGGAGCAAGTGATCATGAATACCCAATATTCCTCCCCCCCAACCATGTAGGGCGTAACAATATGAGACCCCCTTTCAAAAGCCCATGCTAGTGAGGAAATACCATATTTTCCATGGACTGTGAAACATCTGTCCAGAGAGGAGAGCCCATAAATGTCAAAAGGGAGGGTCATACATCTTCCGAGACCTGTGGGTTTCATGGCCTCTTGGGGACACCTGACCTGAACCATGGTGGGAGGGAGACCTGATGGGGAGACTGTTCTCCCTTAAGCCACCATCAATCTCCCTCCTGACTCCCACAGAAGACGCGAGGAACCTGTCAGTTCACAGACTACTTGAAGTCACTGGGACTTGCACACAGATTCTTTCTCTTTCCAGGCTCAGTGGTCTTCGATCCTTTGGCGCTCTTCCCATGACACCCTTGTTAGCTGCGGACATGATTTGAGATGGCGCTGTGAGGAAACTGAGCTCAGAAGCCTGGCTGGGGATGGTGGCGCCCACCTATAGTCTCAGCACTCAAAGGCAGAGTCGGGAGTTCACGTTCCAGGCTAGCCTGAGCTGTAGCGTAAGACTTCATCTCAAAGGAAAAGCAAAACAAAATCAAACAGAGAAGCAAGATGAATGAGAGAGTCCAGTCTCTAGTTTGCTCTGTGACCTTGGGAAACTCACTCAGCTTCCCTGTGTCTCATCACCGTAAAGCGGGAATAACAATAGGTAATGTAAAATTATTTTGAGGCCCGATTAATTAATAATGAATACGATAGTCTCAGTCCCATGCCTGGTGAGTGATAAACATTCTCAATCTGTTACTCTGTGTGGCTCAGCCCTGGGAATGAAGAAGGGCCTGCACACATTCTCCGGGACTGATGATTGCTGGGTTTTAGTGCAAAAATATTAACGACCAGCTATTCAATCTATTTATCTCAGCTACTCTTTACTGAGTACCTATTGTGTCAGTTGCTGAGGTATATTTTCCAGAGACACAAAGATAAGTCAGGAACAGTCATTTTCCTCAAAGGATTTATGGTCAAATAAGGCAGCTGCATAGGCTATGTGCTGGGCATAGCCTATCTTCTTCACTTTCTTACTTTCCCCTTTCTCTGCAAGTATTTTCTTGGACATAAAGTAAAAAAAAAAAAAAAAATGCCTTGCTAATGGAGGGAGACTTCACAAAGGTGACTAAGATGGGATATTATATGAACAAATAGGAATTTGTCAGAACAAGAAGGCAAAAGATGGCTCCAACAGCATCTAGCCCATTTAGACAGGGGAGCTAATTCCACAAAGAAGGAGGAACCTCTTTCTTCACACTTTCGAATCTCTACTGGCTTTCGATGCTTTGATCAGAAGAATACAGCAGTGATGATGTGAGAAGAACTCAAAAAGTTAGGCTGTAAGGAAACTGGTAGTTTCTAACAGGGCCTCTCAGAATGCACATATGTTGGGGAAGCCAGCCACCTTGAGATAAATCTCTGAGGCTGCTGTGATGGGAGGAAGCTTTAGCAGCTTCCCACGGAAATTATCTGGAAAAGGAGAAGGGATGAAGAGAGAATGGGACAGAAAGAAAAAGACTGTCCTAGCCACCTTAGCCCAAAGGCTGGGAACATCCATCTTACAGGAAGCACCCCAAGAGAGGGGCTCCCAGCTAACTCCGGATCAGTAGCCAGTTACTGTGGGAAGCCATTGTGTTTCAGGGAGGTCTGCACTGAAGCAACAGGCAGCCAGGACAGGCATTCTATAGGTAGAGGGATCAAAGAAATGGCAAAGACACAGAGGTGTGAGCACACCTCACATAGCACGCCACGGGAGGGTAAAAGTCTATATGGCCATAACTTAAAGAGTGGGAAGGAAAGAGTTAGGAGAAAAAGACAAAATGGGGAGGGTGAAAAAAAAGCTGGATCACAGAGCGACGTGTATGTATGCCACCCACATGACTTACTGTCTAGGTAACAGGATTCACTAGCAGGCTTTAAATAAAAAGTGAGTTGGTATGTAGAAAAATGCAAATAAATCCATATTTATCACCCTGCACAAAACTAAAGTCCAGATGGATCAAACACCTCAACATAAAACCAGACACACTAAATCGGTTAGAAGAAAAAGTGGGAAGGGCCTAGAATTCATTGGCACAGGAGACAACTTTCTGAACAGAACACCAACAGCACAGGCTCTAAGAGCAACAATCAATAAATGGGACCTCATGAAACTGAAAAGCTTCTGTAAAGCAAAGTACACTGTCGTCAGAACAAAACTACAGCCTACAGACTGGGAAAGTATCTTCACCAACCCTCTATCTAACAAAAGTCTAATATCCAGAATATATAAAGAACTAAAGAATAAATAAAACAACAAATCAAGTAATCTAATTAAAAAATGGAGTACAGAACTAAACAGAGACTTCTCTGTAGAGGAATATAGAATGACAGAGAAACACTTAAAGACATGTTCATGGGGCTGGAGAGATGGCTGCTCTTCCAGAGGACCTGGGTTCAATTCTTAGCAACCACATGGTGGCTCACAACCATCTATAATGGGATCTGGTGCCATCTTCTGGTGTGCCGGTATATATGCAGGCACAACATTGTGCACATAATAAATAAATAGTTAAAAAAAAAAGAAATATTCAACATCCTTAGTCATCAGGGAAATGCAAATCAAAACAACCCTGAGAGTTCACCTTACACCCATCAGAATGGCTAAGATCAAAAACTCAAGTGACAACACATGCTGGAAAGGATTTGGAGAAAGGGAACCCTCCTCCACTGCTGGTGGGAATGTAAACTTGTACAACCACTTTGGAAGTCAATCTGGCACTTTCTCAGACAATTAGGAATAGCACTTCCTCAAGATCCAGCTATACCTCTCCTAGGCATATATCCAAAAGATGTTCAAGTATACAACAAGGACATTTGCTCAGCCATGTTCATAGCAGCTTTATTCGTAATAGCCAGAACCTGGAAACAACCCACATGTCCCTCAACTGAGGAATGGATATAGAAATTATGGTACATTTACACAATAGAATACTACTCAGCAATTAAAAACAAGGAAATCATGAAATTTGCTGGCAAATGGTGGGATCTAGAAAAGATCATCGTGAGTGAGGTATCCCAGGAGCAGAAAGACACACATGGTATATACTCACTTATAAGTGGACATTAGACTTATAATATAAGATAAACATTCTAAAATCTGTACATCTAAAGAAGCTGAGCAAGAAGGAGTACCCTGGGTAAGATGATCAATCCTCACTCAGAAAGACAACAGGATGGACATTGGAGGAAGGAGAGAACAGGAAGCAAGATGGGAGCCTACCACAGAGAGCCTCTGAAAGACTTTTCCCAGCAGTGAACCAAACTTTGGGCAGAGTGCAGCTAATCTTAGGAAAGAAGGGGGAGATAGTAAGACCTGGAAAGGACAGGAATTCCATAGGGAGAGCAACAGAACCAAAAAATCTGGACACAGTGGTCTTTTCTGAGACTGATACTCCAAAAAAGGACCATATATGGATATTACCTAGAACCCCTGCTCAGATGTAGCCCATGGCAGCTCAGTATCCAAGCGGGTTCCCTGGTAAGGGGAACAGGGACTGTCTCTGACATGAACTCAGGGGCTGGCTCTTTGATCACCTACTCCTGACGGGGAGCAGCCTGACCAGTCAACAGAGGAAGACAATGCAGCCAGTCCTGATGAGACCTGATAGACTAGGGTCAGATGGAAAGGGAGGAGGACCTCCCCTATCAGTGGACTTGGAGAGAGGTATGGGAGGAGATGATGGAGGGAGGGTGGGATGGGAAGAGATTGAGGGAAGAGGCTACAGCTGGGACACAAAATGAATAAACTGTAATAAACATATAAAAATAAAAATTTAATTAAAAAAAAGTGAGTTCGTCAAATTTCAAGCAGGTTTTGTTTTTTGAAGTTGCTTTGGTTTAGTTTGGTTTTAAGATGGGGTCTCACTGCAGAACCCAGGCTGGTCCTGAATTATTATTCTGTCTACCTCATTGAGCCCCTGGAGCACTGGGATTAGAATTGTGTAATATCTCGAACAGCTCGAAATGAACATTCCAGCCCACGATTAAAAAGAAAGATAAATCAGAAGCCTGGGACCAGAAGGGAGATTGTTGATATGATCAAGGTAAGAGAAACTGAGAGTAATTTGGAGGGAAAGCGGAAGGCTTTAGGAAGGCACTAATGATGGGATTGCTGGGGGAAGACAGCCTGAGGCTACACGTCTTCCTAGGCATCTCTAGAGAACCGGGTGGAGCAGTACTCTTGCTAAACAGATCTGCAGTCCTGTGGGTGACTGTCACAGCCACAGCAGAGAGCAGGGTGACGTTCTGATTCACACCGTGGTTCCTGCTGGGCTTCAGACTTCAGGTAGACAAGGGGGCAGTGTGCCCCCGGCACCCAAATATCCCCACATAACCACATAACTTCCCAACTACACACACAACTCCCCCCCACCCCCGCAACTTGTCCACTTTTCAAGGAGACGCATTGCAATGAAAGCAACTAAAACATTTTTCTGTTATTGCTTCTGTTTCCCAAGTTGTACTCTGATGCAGACTAGTCCCCTTAGGAAAACCGTGGATTAGGGGGACAAAACAAATCAGAGAGGAGACATCTGTCCAAAGGTAAGTAGATTTATGACCCAGAGCGTAGGCTTCTCCTGTAGGAGAGGTGGCACTGTTTGTTGTATCTGTCTGTTGCCTCTATGCAGGAGAAATGCTCCGATTTTCCCAGCAGCCTCTGGGAGCAGAGCTGGAGCATTAATATATAACATCAAGCAAGAAACATAGTGTCAAACAGCAAACCCTTTCAGCTGAGAGGCAAGGGGAGCCCAAGAACCTAGAAGGTATCAAAGGTCAGAGGTTTATGGGGCTCGGGAAATGGCTCAGCAGGCAAGAGAGCTTGTTGCTCTTCCAGAGGACCTGAGTTCCATTCTGAGCACCTATGTCAGGCTGCTCACAACTGCCTCTAACTCCAGCTGGCCTCCCAGGGCATTCACAGAGCGTATGCTTACCCAGACAAGTACACATAAATAAAACGTATCTTTTTAAAATACTTATTTTTATTTCATGTGCCTTGGTGGTTTTGCCTGCATGTATGTCTGTGTGAGGGTGTGAGTTACCGATACTTTTGAATTGCCATATGGGTGCTGGGAATTGAACCTGGGTCCTCTGGAAGATCAGCCAGCACTTCCAACGGCTGAGCCATCTCTCCAGCCCCCAAAATAGATCTTAAAAAAAAAAAAAAGAGTTGAGAGGTTTAAGAAGTACCTTACACATACACACATACCCACACTCACTTATCAACTTGGTGACCTTCATGTTGCCCCGAATTCCACCTACCCTCTGCATTCCTCCTTTCCTCCCAGGGCAAGAGTAATGCTGGATCCTCAGCCCTTATGGAAGGGGCCCAACCTCACATTAAGGTGAGAGCCTTGTCAGTTCTATCTGATGACAGGTATGTAAGAGCTCAAGGCCTCAAGGCCCAAAAGGACTTAGAACTGTCTCTGTTCAAAATGAAAGTTAGATCCAGCAAACCAACCCTCCCACTTGCATGGCTCAGGAAAAAGAATCTTATTTCTTTTTCTTTATGCTTCATTTTCCCCCCTCTTTAAAGCAGAGAAATGATGCCTGCCTGCCTATGTAGGCTCTTAGTGAAGCTCCTAATAGTATGACTGGGAGATTCTGATGGGTCAGAGGAGGACTGGCTGTGGACTCTCTCCCTGGGCTATCTAACTCTGTGAATATCAGAATCTGGGTATGTGTGTGTGAAAGCCTCCCTCCCCCAAATAACTGGAGGAACAGGAATGGAACAATGAATGCGGGGTGGGGGGAGGATAAAGAAAAACAAGCTACAGGAGATTCAAAGCTGTTGGGAACTGTCTCGCTTCGAAAAGCAAAGTTGGTTGGAAGTCACTTGGAAAAGACCTGCAAACACAGCCACCAGACAGACAGACAGACAGACACAGACACACAGACACACACACACACGGGGTGGGGGTAGAAAAGGAACGGAGAAGGAGGGAGTGACAATGATTATTTCAAAGGCCAAGTGAAGTAGAGCAGGTGAATGAATCAATCAGAGGTAGTTAAAGAGAGAAAGTGGCTCAAGTGTCTGTCATCAGTTTCTGAAGGAAACGGGAAAAACAGATCTAAGAAAAAGCGGCCGAAAGAGAAGGGATATTCAATGAATGTCTTTGAAGGCCAAGATAGTACAAACATGGTAGCTCATGCCTTGAGTACCAGCACTGTGGGGAGGTATTAGGCAGGAGGCAGGCAGATCCCTGTCAATCTGGTCTATATAGCAAGGATCGGGACACACAATGAAACCCTGCCCGAAACAAAAGAAGTCAAGATACAGGGGATGCACTCAAAGGGAGGAGCACCGTTTTTTGAGTTGCTGGATGGAGGAGTTGCTGAGTCACTGAAAGGGAGTGAGTGATATTGAGAAGTCGGACCTATTTCCCGGGATGCTCTGGAGAGCAGCGCTCTGTGGGGAGTGGCGGGCTCCTGAAATATAGGGCAGTGCGTGTGGAAAAAAAGCAAGAGGCTGGACAGCAGCTGACTCCTAGTCCTAATTCCTGCCCTAGTAAGGGCATCGTGACTGAAAGACTGTGGGCTCTCTCGTTTCCTGAAACTGGCTGATCAGAAAAAAGACATCTCATCAGAGTGGGGAGCCTGGGGTCTAGGCCGTGGCCCGGAGCACATTTCTTGGGAGGGGACATTCGCTATGCTAGATAGTTATTACTCAGTGGTTTTATGTGCACCATCTTGCTTCCTCCCGTGGCAGCCCTGGGAGATAGCAGTAATACCCATTTATAGATGAGGTGTGACAGATACTCTGGGAAAGTGCCCAATATCATACCTCCGCTGGGTAACTGTTCTGCCACCCAGTCCACGGATTGTTTTTGTGACTGGCTTTGGCTGAGGGTTGGGTGTCAGCAATCATGACATAGAAATTTGTGAACCCTGGCTGCCCATTGAGATGTGTCTGCTCTTCTTATGCTTGCCCTCTGCCTCCGTATGGCAAAATGTCCCGGCTATCCTCCTGGTTGGTGAGCAGCATGTGGTTAAGTCATTACTGGTGGCTCCGAAGTTAACTATCAGACATCCAAACAAGGCCCTTTTAAACCATCCAACCCCCGGCCTAGCCATCCGGGAGACCACATGAATGGGCCCAGGAGAGATCAGCCATACCAGCATAAACCAAAATGCTGCCTTCAAAGCTTTCTGCAGTCTTTTGAGAAATAACAAATGTAAGTTGCAATTTTTTTATTCCCTCATCTGTTAAAAATAAAAGGTGATGAGGGCAGGGACTCTATTCCATTCTTGGTAGTTGGATGAGATGAGAATTAAAAAAAATTAAATTATGTATTTTTTTTTTTTAACTTCACAAGAATCTATGTTCATTCTCTACCACCCACTGTGGTTCACAGCTAAAGTAGGTGCTCTGGGCCCTTTTGGAGAATTTCTCCTGCAGACCTCCCCCAGAGCCTTTTCAGGGACTGGTACCAATTAACCCTTTCCAAACTAACTAACCCGTTAAATCGGGAACCAGCAAACCCCCTGCCTACCATCTGTCTTCTCCATCATATGACTGTGATGTTCAGTCTCTTGGGTACTCCACATCCACTGGGTCTGTGCAATTTGTGGAGAGTTCTGAAAGAAAAGAAAAAGACACAGTCAGCCAGAGCTAGAATAAATTAAAGCTGGGGAAATAGTACAAAGAAAACAACGCTCAGCCGGGCCTTTCTCCTAGGGATGCTCACAGACTCGCTTCCCAAGGTGGGAGGTGAAAAACCAGACATATTCCGGAGACAGATTTTAGGTGTGTCTTCACAGAATGGAATGCTGGCAGGTGACACTAAAGGAGCCACTTAGCCCAAGCCCACAGGACAAATGAGGAAACGGAGGCAAGGTGAGCTGTGCACCCAAGGCTCTCAGTAGACTACTGAAAGCCGTGGAAGGGGCTCAGGACGTCCCGCCCTTTCCTGCTGACAGACCAGAATCCATCTTGTGAAAACTCTGCCATGGACTACCTATAGGTGATCGGAGGCATCCCGATCAAATTCAAGACAAAGATGAGATGTCAGGACCGACAAGGAGCTGCTGATGCGGAGGGTTGGTTTATGACCATGGGGAAAAGGGGAAGTTCAACCCATCTGGCCAGAAGACATCAGGCGCCTCCCAAGCAGAAAGCTGTCCTTATTCTGAATTAGTCAACCTTAAGATTTGACCATCAGTTCTCAAAGTTTTAATCCATTCCTAGGACCCTCTCTAGCTCCTATCCCATTACAATAGATCACACAGAAACTGGCCTTTTGTGATTATCAGCCACTTTACAGTAGGATAATGAATTATCCACAGCAGTGGAAACAGAGTTGTTGTAGGATTTTAACGTGCCTGGCAATAGCCAGAACAGAGAACAGTGGGCTACTGAAGAGGGAAGGGTCTAAGAATGAGGAGCGACCATCATTCTGGGACACACTTATGGGAAAGGGAGAACCAATGACATTATTGCCTGCCAGGTAAGAGTGAAATTCAAGATGGCTCAATCCTGTGTGTGACGTAAACCCTGCGAGGGCTGTCTGCATCTCCCAAGCCTATGCCTGGCTTTCTACCTGGGATCCTTCACGCAGGCTATACACAAGACCTAGGACGTCGGCTGAACCTCAAAGGACAGATGTGTTTTGTGGCAGCAGAGACGCTCCTGCAAGAATGCTAATGTTGACCCTTAGTTTAGAGTTAACAAGCACTTGACCAGCAGTTGCTTGATTCCGGTAGGAACAGAGCTGGGGCCAAGGCATAGCAAGGATCACAGTGCCTGTAGGTCTCGGAGCTAAGAGCAGTCTTGAAGGAGAACAATGGGAAAGCATGGTTGGTTCCCGGAGTGAGGGAGGGCTGGCCTTGTGGAAAAGAGGAGACACACATGCAGAGGACTCTCTTGCCTCTCCCATGACCCTGTATTTGTAGCCTCTGAGGTGAGATGGCAAGCCAGGGAGGGGAAACTGTGTCAAGCGAAGCTTAGAAAGGGATTTTTGGCCCCCTACTGTCTTAACCTTTCTGTATTCTGCATCCTGCTCACCCGCATCCGGTGACAATACCACACCGCTCGCAGGTGGGGTTGGAAGCACTTAACGTACTGGAGTTGTCTCACACAGCTCTTACCTTAACCCAACAGGATTACTATTCTCAGTGTTCAGACGGGGAAACTGAGACTAAGCGTGAAGGGCATAACAAGCGGATGCTGGAGTGTGACAGGAGCTCTAGCCAGCCCCGAGTCTGTGCTGGAGATACAGCAGCCCAGTTCACAGTTGTGACTGTCCCTTGCTCTCCCTGGGAGGGGAACCTTTCTGACTAATGCTTCTTCCATCTCTACTCAGGTGATGTAAAGCTCCTGGGCCTGGGGAAGTAGGGCCTGCTGGGCCTCATGAGCCTGCCTCGCTAAAGTGGAAGGAACTCCAGCCTAAGTAGCTGGACCTGTGGCCGCAAAGTCGAAGCAGCACCTGGGGACACCAGACTTGTTGCCTTTGGCTAGAATTCTGAATTCAGCCCCTCCAACGTGGGCTCAAATGACTTCTAGGAATTAATCCACACACATTAGGCGGGATTTCAGGATGAAAAACTCCTTAGAGGCCCCTAATGTCCCTGCCCACCGCACACTTGCATTTTCCTGAAACTAATAACTCCAAGGCTACAGGCATTAAGTGGAGCTGAAGCCCAGCTCTCCAAGAAAGGGCTGTACAACTTTTCACTCTAAAGGGCTCTGAGCACAGAAAGGAAATGAAGAAATTCACCCTCTCCTTCCTCACCTGGGCCCTCGCTGGGTCCACATTCCTCCACCATTCTTAAGGTAGACATTTTGGCTTTTGGCTAAGGCAGAGTCCTTGGAGAGTGCAGATGTTGGAGTGGAGAAAGTGTGCCACTCTAGCACGTGCTACTGTCTTCGAAACACAAAGCCTGAGAATGAGGATAGCTTTGTTGGACATCCTTTCCCCTTTAAAGTGGAATCCTGCAGCTATCTGGAGCATTTCAAGCTTTGACATACAGCAGTCTTTAACCTCCCTGCTAGGCTGTACCCTACCCCCCCCCTCTCTCTCTCACACACACACACACACACACACACACACACACACACCCCGCCCCATGAAGATTTTTGAACATCTGCTGCTGTTGTCTGTGGTCTGTCCCTGTCCAAGGACCCCCAATTAGGCCCCAGCCTTTCTCACTTGCTCATTGCGTTCTCACCCTTTTCAGGGCAGAGAGCTTTATCGTTCTAGCTCCTGTCCTCTCCTTATCGGCAGGGCTTCTGAAAGTCAGAATTCTTGAGAGATGCATCCCTGCATCTCCCCTGACTCTCCGAGTTTAAAGCGTGTTGGACATACTGTGTAAACGAGGGAACAAGTTGATCCATCGTCTCCGAACGGAACCAACGTAGAGAAATAAACAAGTGCCAATCCCTCGGCACCCTCCCCCTCCCCCACGCAAGCAAGCCTGGGACCTGGCTCTAAATTATAGATGAGGACACGGAGGCAGCCAGAGGCGCAGTGGCCAACTTAAAATTCCCCACTTAGCTACGGGTAGGAGGGCGGGCAGGAGGGCGAGCGTCCTTCCAAACTTAGGGACGGTGAGGAGGAAGGGCCTCAGGCTGCCTGTGCAGTCCACCAAGGCAGTCCGTGTCGCCCCTGTGCAGCTAGGCCTTGTTAGAAATGGTTTCCTCTGGTCAGACCAACTCCTGCATGTCTTCACCTCTGCCCTCCCCCCACCCACGTTTATCCCTCTTATGATGCCGTTTTCAAACCTCATTTAACCTCAAGTCGAAACGTAAAGCGTCCCTTCCTTAGTCCTGAAACCGAAGCCTGTGTCTGCATTCTTGCTCTCTTCAAACCCCTCTTTATTCTGCAATAATAAAAATGCCGCTTTTCATCACAGAACAGGCTGCATGCCAAAATAAATAGCACCTTGGAGTTCTTTGAAAAGAGAGCTTGGCTCAGCGCACAGCCTCACTGCCACAGAACTCTTGGACAACTCAACCTTACAAAGTCAAATGTTTAGCGTGGTAGGTAGCACACCAAATAGCCGCTCCACCGGTCCCTTCAGGATCGCCTGTGAGACAAAGTGAGACAAAGCACTCTTTCCAAAAAAAAAGAAATGCATGCCTCCCATACCTGGGGCAAAGCTGCCCTGAGGATGAGAGCTTTCATTTCCCATCCCAGGACCCCAGGTTTCCAAGTGGAACTGTTTCCTCTGCTAACAAGCTGTGATGGCTCAGCTCCTCCTTGGGAGGGCTGAAGATGAGGTACCAAAGAAGTGAGAAGGACACTCAGGGAGGCAGAGGCAGGAGGATTGCTGTGAGTTTGAGGCCAGCCTGGTCTACAAAGTGAGTCCAGGACAGCCAAGGCTACACAGAGAAACCCTGTCTTGAAAAACAAAAACAAACAAACAAAAACAAACAAAAAGAAGTGAGAAGTGAGGTGAGGTGCACTTCTAAAAGATTCTCCTTGCTCAGTTCTCAGCCAGGATAACTTTCCCCCTACCAGGAGAGAGAGAGAGAGAGAGAGAGAGAGAGAGAGAGAGAGAGAAAGAGAGAGGCAGAGGCAGAGAGAAAGACAGAGACAGAAAGAGAGAAAGGGCCCACTTAGTAAGGTGAGTGTTAACACAATCACATTAATTCCATTTCCACACTTTTCTTCCACTGTTTCTCTTGTTTTGCCCACAGTGCATCTGCAGTATCTGGGGCTTCTTGGAGAACAGAGGCCAGTTGGGAAGAAAGCTCTATACACATCACCTTCCTCAAGCACCGCTCCTCCTAGCACAGCCCAAGCAGGAAGGACTCCCTCCCTCCCACCAGGCTGGCTTCAAGCTGCAGGAATGGAGCTGATTCCAATAAGTTTCTGCACAGTCCTGTCCGCTTCCCAGTTGTTTGTTAAAGGACTCAGTCAGGTGACCCGTGACCCTGTTGGAAAAGCAAATACTGACTTCCTTTCTGCTCTCTGGCGTAGGCAAATTGGGTCAGAAACGAATTCGATGTTCAATAAGTTAATACCGGATTGGACAGGAAAAGGTAAAATAATCAGATCCATCAGCTGTGAGCTTTGTTCCCAGGGCACTGCCATTGTTTCGGAGGGCCACATCTAAAGACACCCCCAAAACACACAACCCTCTTTTCCTTGATGCCTCCAAATCTGGGAACTCAAGAGCTTCCCACCTTCCCCCTACAGCTCAAGACCAAAACTGCCTGTAAGGGCAGTGCAGCCTCCTTAGGACAGGAAACACTCTGGACTTCACATCTCACCCCTCCCCCACTCCCAGGATGCTGGGACCAGCCAGGCCTGAAGCGTTCAAGTGAATGAAAGTCAGCTGGTAGGGTGGGGTGATGACAGAACAATGCCTAGTGAATTCCCAGAGCCAGACTAGCAATTCCCACTTCCTGCTGCCCCCAGCCTGATGCTATGAAACCCCAAGATGCACTCCATCTGGCATGAAAAAAAAAAAAGAGTACCTACAATAACATGCATATCCCTGACTGTTTGGTGATTCCTGCTCTGGCATGGTTTCTAACTGCTGGAAAGGCGGCAGTTTGGGAGGGCAGAGTGCAAGAGCCAGGCAGAGGCAGCTGCCTGAGAAGGAAAGTGACTGAACAGTGACAGCAGACAAGACCTGGAGCCCAACTTAGCATTGCTACAGCTCTCAGAGCAGAAGCAGGGGTGAGGTGGGGCCCAGGGTCTCCAAACCTGACTCTTCTGTTTCTGCTGAAGACGGGTGACGTGGTCCAGCAGGGGCCCTGAGAGCCTGATGCTTCTTCTTTTATACGGACTAAGCATCAGTATCAGAGAAACATGAAGCCCTGATGCCACCAGGGCTCTACCTGGCCGCTTAAGACGTGTCACAGAGCCGGGTGGCGGCTCATGCCTGTAATCACAGCACTTTGGGAGGGAGAGGCAGAGTTCAAGGCCAGCTTGGTCTACACAGTGACTCCAGGACAGCCAAGCCTCCACAGAGAAATCCTGTCTTAAAAGACAAGACAGGGGCTGGAGAGATGGCTCAGAGGTTAAGAGCACTGTCTGCTCTTCCAAAAGTTCAATTCCCAGCAGCCACATGGTGGCTCACAACCATCTATGAGATCTGGTGCCCTCTTCTGGAGTGCAGGTGAACATGCAGGTAGAACACTGTATACATAATAAATAAATAAATCTTTAAAAAAAAGACAAGACAAAACAAACAAACAAACAAAAGACATGTCACAAGCAGCCGTCTCTCACAGACACTAAGTACTGAGGTTCTTTCCAGCTCAGCTCATGCTCCCATCAAGCTTGTGCTGAACTTGATGCTGGCGCCTCACCCTGAACTGCTGCCTACAGTTCCTGCACACAGAAAGCACATCTTTCCACTCTGTGCCCTTTTTATCCCCACACCAGTGCTTAATGCAGCCAGGCTGGGGTCTAGTGCTCCTGTTGTACAGGTAAAGAAAAATAAAACAGATGGTCTAAGCGAATTCCCTTGGGTCTCCCAGGAGTCAACCTCCTGGGGTAGAATTGTGTTCTTCCCGCTCTTTTTCTTGAAGGTTCCCGAGCATCTTGCTTTACCTAGAGATGAATAGGCTTTCTGAAGGGCACAGGATGACACATACAGCTGGAGACACACCTATAAAACTGGCAGTTTTTGCTTTTCAATCGGTAAAAGAATTTGTGTTAACCTAGCACCACACCATCAGCGCAGAAAAGGATCTGAAAAATAGCCTGAATGCTAAAGTTATATGGAAAAACGCCCTGAGGAGCAAATTCCTTCTAGGATACATCTGAAAGGCCTGCTGTCCATCACTTCTGAACAGTCCAGACGACAGCTAGGAACACAGAACAGTTCTGTGGAAAGGGGATAAGAAGAGGCCCTCCGTTTGTCCCGGGCCTCTCCAGTTAGCCACTCTCCCCTCTGCTCCTCTGCTCCTCTGCTCCATGTGACTAAGACAAACATTGTCTTTTCCTTTCTCAGGAGAGAGTACTCTGTGTCCACCCTTGAGCTACAGGTGGACACAGCTCTCAAAGGCTGTGCCTCTGAGTGTGTCTGAGCCTCACACCTCTCTCCCAGGTGCAATGGGCCCCTTTCCACCGTACCCTTCCTGTCCGTCCTCTGCCACGGTAGCTGTCTCCTCTGGGTCTGCGTCACTGACCCTCACCACAGGCTCCAGAAAGCATGTAAAATGAATTTATCCACAACCTTGATGGATAAACACTCCCTGTGTGCCGGGAGAACACCTCTGCTCCAGGCCTCTCAAGATGGTAAAAAGTGGATCTCACAGGTAGGGAGGGTAGAAAGGATGGGGGAGGTCCATCAAGGGTGAGGATGTTCAGTGGCACAATAATGCACTGTATATATTCTAAGGAAACAGTGTAAGTGGAAGCTGATGGGTGTGCTAACTTTCCTGAGTTGACCACTACCTGATAAACAAATCATGCCTTGGGGAAGGCTTAGTGGGTAAAGATGCCAGCTGTCACACCTGACAAACTCAGTTCCATTTCCATCAACCCATGCGGCAGAAAGAGCCAACTCCCATAAGTTTGTCCTCTCACCACCACACAGATCAAGTGCATATGCTCTCCAGCATGCTCAGATACAATCCACACAGATGTAAAAATAGAATAAATCACAGTGTGCTTACAAACAGGTACAAGCACTACGTGTCAAATAGGAAATCAAATAAGGGGCTCAGCAGTTAAGAACACTTCCTGCTCTTCCACAGGACCTAAGTTCAGTGCCCAGCACCCACAGCAGGTGGCTCACAACCACCTGTAAGAGTGTCATTCTTTTCCGGCCACCTCGAGCCCGCACACTTGCAACACACACACACACACACACACACACACACACACACACACACACACACACACACACACACACACAGTAGGAAGGAAGTAATAGCCCATGGCAGTGTCACTGATCAGCTTGCCTTAGATATCAGGATAAAAGACAAACGTAACTGGTCCTGATGGCACATCCATGCAATCCAGCCTTTGGGAGGAGAGTCAGAACTTGAGACCAGACTTGGGTAGAGAACAGAGGTATTGCGCATGCACAGATGCTTCTGCACTCTCTCTGGAGCAAAACGGTGCTCAGCTCTCTGGCCCTCAGCGAGACACTCACGCAGGCACCAGGCTGGACGGCTGCATCTGACATAAGATAAGTTCCCTGGTGTCTCCATAACCCACCTAGTGCCCTCACTTGAACTCCAAGAGAGGAGCAGAACAGGCAAGGTGACTTTCTACTTTCCACACAAGGAAGCAAAATCTGTTCTCAGGGTCACAGAGCTAAAACTAGGCCCTGATGTGTGTGATTCAAGCCAGATTTCCTCTCTTCCAGCTCAAGCCTCTTTCTACTAAACCAAACAGCCCAAATGATGTGCCATCCTGAGGAGAGATTTTTCCAGGGCACTTCAGCCATTTCCTCTAGGGGAGTCTGGGCTGCTTTGGGCAGACATCTCTGCAATCAAGCAGTATCCCCACCTTTGTGCTTCAGACTTACAGCTAACCTCGTCACCTCTGAGCCACCCAGAGAATAGCCAGGACTGAGCACATTTCTCCTGGATGGCTTTTCAAGAGAGAGAGGTTTAGTGCCCTTTGCAATATAGGAATACTCAACTTCTGTGACCATTGGCAATGTTCATCCCGCAAGCTTGCTCCTGCCTCTCAGCAGTCTCTTAGGCTTCTGCACTTTCTTCAAAAAAGACAGCTGTTTGGCAAGCCTACTATGTCACAGCTGGGAAAAGAGGCATTTGTATCAGGTACACGCTGACCAAAACAGCCTCTCAGAGAACAGTGGCCATGGACACAGTCTCTCACATGGAGTGAAACTAAATGGGAATCATCAGTGGGAAGTCATGGGTAGAGCAATCCAGGCAGAGGGGTCACTCTAAAGATGGGTGCCTTAAAGCAAGGGAAAGTGTCTTGAGGCAGAAAGATGGCAAAAGTTCCTGTGGATTAGGATCCCAGTAGGGTTGAGATAGGAAAGACCTTCACTCTACATATCTTCCGCCTTCTATAATGAACGTAGTCTTTGGCTGAAGCACACTGTAAAACCAAGATACAAATAAACAAGGAAAAGAGGCAGAGCAGACAAGTCATCAAAGAAAACATGCATCTTAAAATATTTAATTTTATAAATTAATCATGAAAACGATACCATTGAAATGTCATAATCTTTTTTTTTTTTTCTCTTTTCTTTTTGTACTATTGGGGACTGAACTCAGGGCCTCATGCAGGTAAAGCAAACATTCTAGCACTAAGCTAAAGCCCCAGACCCAGACCCAGTAATTGACAAATGGCTCTTGATCTATGTTAGGCCCAGTAGGCCCAACCCAAATGCTATCTGCTCTTCTTTTTGTAGTGGAAACACAGAGCTGAGGTTCTGAGACTATCAGTCACAAAATTGGAACCCATTTTTTTTTTCTGGTGTGAACGCACTGTTGCAAATCATGAAACACACTCTCTTGCTTATCATGTTAAAAACGAAACAACTAAAAACCGCTTTCAAGGAAAGATCCCGAGTGTTATAATTAAGCATGTGATAAGACACCCTCCTAACCCCAGCAGATCACAGAAGAAACTGTGGCAATGCCCGGAGACGGTGGACCGTTTCCAGTACCTGGTCTGTGTGCTTTTGTAGCACTGTTTAGCTCCTTTAGGCACACAGGGAGATTAGAAAGCAAATACAACTAAAGTGTCTTTAGTATAAGCAGAACAGACTCTGGCATACAGTCTCTTCAGGAAATAAGCATGCTAGTAATTGCCGTCATACAAATTCAATTGTGACTTCCATATTGTATTTAAAATCTTATCACATAGCCACTTGGAAATGCAGTCGTAGCTGCTTCGTAGTAATTACAGCACAGGACCTCATTGACTTGTACACTGTTTTGCAGACCCACTCCCTGATGGAAGTTATTCCGCCTCACATCCATTCTGCGCTCGCTCGTGAGCCAGGCTTCCGGTGGTCCTCAAGGAAAGTGTCCAGGGAAGACCCCAGTTTCAGAAGGCTGCAATACAGTTGCATAGGCTTTGAGGTAAGACGAGTTACAGGTTCTGCTGTGTGAGCCTCAGACCTGCAATCATTCTCCTGCCTCAGCCTCCTGAATGCTGGGATTACAGCATTGCATGTACAACCACGTCCACTTTATGTTATTCTAAATATTAGCTTCTTATTAGATGTACTTGAAAATTATTCATGCTATTCTGTTGGATGCTTTTTTTTTCATGTATGCTAAATATGCGCTGCCATCTTTTCTTCTTTTTCTTTTTTTTTGTCCTTGTGTTATTATTTAATTCCTCTTGATGGACCAGAAGCTTGCTGATGTAAAAAACTAAGCCTTCCTTTTGCCCGTGTGAGCCATCTGCAGTGTTCATGTCTGTGTTTTGTTTTGGACAGGGTCTCATGCAGCCGAGGCTGACCTCAAAGTTGCTATGTAGCCAAGGATGAATTGAATACCTTCTATTCCTCCCAAGTGCTGGTATCATAGGCGTGTGTCATCACTTTCAGGTTCCTGGGCTATCCTACTTAAGATAAAATCCTGGAAACACCCTACTTTTAAAATCTATAATTCTCACAGCAAAGACCCGGTCCAACGGAAGAGGGTAAGAGTTTCCAAAAGAGCTCTAAACGGATCCCAAATTCTGACTCTTTAAGGTCAGTAGCATAATAATGTGATTTTATTGGTACAAGGAATTAGGAACAAAATATGTGAATTAATTAAATACCGGCATTAAAAAACAAAAATTGGCAGAGCAGTGGTGGCGCACACCTTTAATCCCAGCACTTGGAAGGCAGAGGCAGGCCATCTTTGAACTCAAGACCAGCTTGGTCTACAGAGTGAGTTCTAGGACAGCCAGGGCTATACAGAGAAACCCTGTCTTGGAGGAAAAAAAAAAAAAAAGTCTGTTACAAGAATGCTAAGAGCATTGTCTGTTCTGCAAAGAAGAATGGCCTCTACCACCACCAAACAATACTGTAAAACTCCTGGGTATTCACACAGGGCAAGGTCTGGAATTCCTGCCATTCTCAAAGAGGGTGTTTTGTTATTAGAGCAGAAGACATTTGTGCTTTTCCCAGCAAGCCGGAATGTTGTGAACACCCTTCCTGTGTGCAGGGCTCCTGACTCTCCAAGGTTGAAACTCGAATTTATAGTGCCGGCCCACTTCTCTTAGGACCCAGCCAAGGGGTGTCCAGGGACATCGAGGCCCGACTCCTCCCTGAAAGGCAGTGCCCAGAAGAAGGCAGACCACTGGGCAGTGAACCTGCGAGGCCAGTGGAGTGACATCTGCTCCTTGACATCCTTTTATGAACTTCCCTTCTGCAAGCTTGTGAGAGTGGGTTGAAAGTTTGCAACGATGACCCTCGCCCACTACTAAGTCTTGGCTGTTAATTATTCTTATTCTTTTAACTTCTGTTACTCATATAATCGTTTTGGGGAATTTTTGTTGACTGCTATCTTGAGTATTTGCTTTATTACCACTTTACTTTTTCTCTTCCCCTTTAACCCATTATTACCATTCCCACCCCCACCCCCCACTGGAACATGAGAGTGAGCGGATTCAGCAGACCGCAGGATTTTTGCTGCAAATGCTGTGGGCTGCTGTCTAGATAGTTTGGAAACCACAACCTGGAGCAAATATTTCCCAGGAATTCAGCTCCACTCCTCCTTCCTGGGTCCTTCAGTGGGAGCATCTCATGGGCGGAGACTGACACCCTCTGTGTGGTGGGAGTGGGGGAGGCACCTCTGCACCTCCATGGACAGTTCCTACGCCTAGCATGACTTGGTTGGTTAGAATCCAACCGAAATCTTCTGAGGCACCAGCCCCGATGCCTCGAGAGAGCCCCAGGTGCAGACTATTCAGAGCTTTTGTGGGCTGTGGCTTCTGCCTTCTGGGTTGGGAGGAAGGTTTTTCTTGGCTCAAATACACACAGCCTGCCCACTCAGGAATCGGTTATGCAAAGCTGAAGATGAAAAGCGATCCCCAGATAGCTGGGTGGGGCCAATACTGTTTGTTTTCTTTTTTTTAATTGCGTAACCCCCTATTTAGCCTTCTACAAGTTCAGTATGCAGAGCGGACATCTGTCATGTGGGTCAAGTAAGGATGATGAACACTTAGCCTCAGCAACACGTCAGCTTAAGGAAGGGTGGAGATCGTCAGAGATGAACCAAGGAGACAAAGGGCTCTAGAAACTTCCATCGATTTGAATGTTCTCGGGAACCGGATGGGACTCCTTCAGTGTGCCATCGGGCAGTACATGGGGAAGGCTATGTACGGTTGTGACCTGAGTTCTGTTTAGTTGTGTTTAATGTGGGTGCTGTGTTTCAGTGTGTTTCTCAGACTTCATGTGTTGGAACTGAAGCCGTGCCAACAGTGTTGGAAAGTGGGACCTAACAAGAGGTGATAGGTCACCAGGGCTACGCCCCCATTAGCAGATGGACGATATGCCAACATGCCTTGGGAGTCGGGTAGCTGTTAGGAGAGCAGGCTCACATAAAAAGCGAGTTTGGCCTGTGCTTTCTTCATTGCCCGTCACCTTTCTCTCCCTTCCGCCTTCTTTCAGTTTCAGATATTCGCTTACCTAGAATTATCTTAGAAAACAGACTAGAATAGTAGGTGAGGTCACGAAGAAAACATGTTTCTGGGAGTCATGCCCCAGGTTTAAACCATCCAAGAGCAGCTCGGAGGCATCACTGGGCAAATGGAACACAGTGCAAGCCGACTTTGATTAGACCTCTCTCGACACCCTCCCTCCAGCCACACTGTGGCTTCTTTCAACCCAAAGGCTCCTCTTCCTGCTTCTGCAAACCTTTTCACAGCTCCAGACCAGGGCTTTGCAAGTGGTGAGTGTCCATCCAGGACCTTGAACATCATCCTCATTTGCTAATGGGGATATTGAGGCCCCATGGCATATGTATGTCATCACCACAGCCGAAGTCAGATTTTGTTTCCTAGACCCCTGATCTAGCGCTTTCACCTAGAAGCTAATGCTGAGGTGTTTGTCTGCCTTGTGCCTTAAAGAACATTGACTTGATGGTTTCTCTAAAAACAACATGGCTGGTATTCCCAGTTTGTACGAAGAATAATGGCGCTTTTACTGTAGCGTCTGCTTGCCAGAAAACTGCTCATCCTCCCACTGGTGACCTTTGCTTGCAGCCTCTGACTACAGAGACAGCACCAAACACAATAGTGAAAACAGTTGCCGGCATCAATTAGGCACCTTCTCTGTATTCATGCTTTACTCATCTCCCCCTCAGTACCTGGAGCCGTGTAGTTGTGACTCCTCTACAAATGAGCCATCTTTAGATGGCTGCCTCATGACCCAGTCCGAGCTCAGTGCCGTGTTCAAAGAAACAGCAGCTAAGCAGATAAAAAATTAATTGGAAGCCATCCAAACCTTCACTGCAGTCTCCAGAGAAAATACCTAAGGGGAAGAGCATTCTTAGCGCAAAGCAAAACTTCGGCTTTCTTCTCTGCTATTCTGGGACCTTGTTCCAGCGAGCGCTGCCCCAGCAGCACAGAACCTTGCTCCCAGCATCCTCTGTGCCTCACCTCCTGGCTCCTCCACCACCCTCCTCCTCACCTGGCACAGTTCACCTCCACCAGCTTCTCTCTGCCCTCTCCCAGGAATTCCAGTGCTGGCTCCACTGTCCAGGCCTTTTTTTTTTTCTCTGTGGATCACCAAGTTTACACAGTAACAGAGCAACCGTGGAGCAGGCTCTGCCTTCCATTTCCCCTGAAAGGGGTTACTCAGAAGGCTTCACAGGGAAGGTTATGGACGACTCCCTATATAGTTCTATTCTCCATTATAACTGTTTTATGGCACGAGAACTAAGGCTTCAATATAATGCAGATAACTTACCTGGTTATAATAATAACTGTTATGTGCACACGGCCCTGTACAAACGCCAGGGATACTTATATAACTGGCTACGGCTCATATTAGGCAGGTTATATCCTTCTCATGGACAAGAGGGTCCAGATCTGGTAGGAGGCAGGGTTTGTCCAACTTGATGGAGCAAGCTCTCAAGCACAGGGTGGACCCTTTGGGCCCCAGTTTCTGTAACAGTCTGTGAAACAAGCTATTTGGTGCCTAAACAGAAAGAGGGGAAACCAGATATTAGCAAAATGGCTAAACGTTAAGAGCACTGACTGCTCGTCCAGAGGGCCTGGGTCCAGCTCCAAGCACCTGCATGACAACTCCTAACTGTCTGCAACTCTATCTCCAGGGGAGCTGACGTCCTCTTCTCGCTTCTTTGGGCGTGTGGTACACTGGTGTGTGTGTGTGTGTGTGTGTGTGTGTGTGTGTGTGTGTGTGTGTGTACAGGCAAAGCACCAATAACATAAAATAATAAGTTGTTTTTAATTTTAAAAGATCAACAAAGGAAGGAGTCTAGGCTTGGATTTCATCACAGCCATGCTCACAGAGTATCAAGTGACTATTAAAATATAAATATTTTCAGGAGATGCAATCGGTGCATAAATAAATTTATTTGCCAAGGAATAGAGTGTGTGTGGGGGGAAGTGTAGTCTTACTTAATCAATAAAAACACAATTAGGTTTCAAATGACCTCCAAAGGTTCTGAGGAGACTTGGGGTGTTTAACAGCTGTTTAACAGAAGGCAGCAGTTGAGTTTGTGCGGCTATCAGCTTTATAGACAATGTTATTTGCAGGACAAGCACTCTGTCAAAATGTCCATTCCGAAGACAAATTTTTGAGCCAGAAACAAGGGTTTGGGGTTGCCAGTTAATTTTCTTTCCCTGTCCTTCACTGGGTTGTCTAGAGCTGAGATGACATCCGTGGTTTCTGCCTTGCATAACTTCGGAGATGTGGCCATTCCCCCACAGAGTCTGAGGGATGCCACTGCAGCCGCCCTGGGGGGCCGGGGAGAAGGACCTGCGTCCATTCCAGGCTTGCCCCCGTTGGAGATTAAAACCAGGAGCTACCCCAAGGCCAAGACTTGAATCGGAAGTCTGCCCAAGTCCCGCTTTCAGCCCTACAGCTCCGATGACATGAGAGTAGTGAGCATGGGAGGATGGAAGGACATGCAGGGGACTGGAATCTGTTTAAAACCAGCCTTCCAGGTGATACCTCTGCACCAGGTGATACTTGCTTGCTTCTCTGTGACAGGGCTTGCTTCATAACCTAGGCTGGCCTCAAGTTCCTTCTCCTCCTCCTTCTTCTTCATTCTCTTTTGTGCGGCACAAACGTTAATTGGGGGAGGAGGATCAGTCCTTCTTGGCGCCGCCGCCTTCCTCATGGCTGCCAGCACGCTGCTCAGCTCTTCTTGCTTCCTCTTGGCTTGGGACGAGCGTGGCCACCCCTCTTCTTGATGAACTTGAGCATGCACGTGTCCTGGGACACCTTGAGCAGCTCCACGGCAGCTCAAAGCCGCACACCTGCCTGATCATGTCCTCACGCACCCAGTGGGCTTGGTGAGATGCCCTCAAAGCCGGCTGTGCCTCAGCTTGCGGACGTTCTTGTCATCTTGTGGCCCTTGTTGAGGCCCACTGCCATGGGGTAGCACAGGGCCGTTCCTGCTGCTCTCTGATGGTGGCTGGCCTCAAGATTTTTATGTTCTCACCTTAGTTTTCTTGCTGCTAGGACACGTCACCACGGCTGCTCTTAACCCACTTTACGTCTGTTTTTGTATAATAAATAAAATATTTATTTACTGTGTTATAATGTTAATATTTTATTTTGTATACGTTAAATCCAGTTTCCGCGTACAGAAAAAAATAAGGAATTCAGTTCTTTCCGAGTCTGCCTTATTTTACTTAATGTAATGATTTCCAGATGCATCCATTTTTCTTCATGATTTCATTTTTCTGGCTGTATAAAATCCCTCTGTGTATATATGTTATGCTTACATTATCCGTTCATCTGTTGATAAGCATCTTAGGCTGGTTCTATTGCTTGGGTATTGTAACTAGTGCAGGCAACAGACATGCTGCATGTCGCTTTACATTCCTTTGGGTGTATCCCCAGAAGTAGCATGGGTAGGTCATAACAGTGTGTCTGTTTCCGCTTCTGAGAAATTCCCACGCTGATTTTCACACGGGCGGCACAAGCCCGCTATTCCTACCTGCAACTAGTAAGTGTTCTTTTTACTGCATTCTCACTAGCATCTACTGTCTGATTGGGCTGAGATAGAATCTTGGTTTTTTTTGTTGTTGTTGTTTTGTTTTGTTTATCAAGACAAAAACCTCTGAACACAACTCCCAAGTTCCCGAGTTTGCGAATGGTTTGCCCCTGGGCAAGTCCTTCAGCCTTCTGGCCCGGCTCCCCAGCTCTAAGAGGGAGCCACAAGTAACTACTCTTACCGAGGGCTGTTTGTCTGGCTACCCCGCTGTTTGCTCCTACTGTTTTGTGTAGCTGGGTGTACGTGCACACGCTTGTTGAGGAGAGACAGCCGGGCCCCGCCGTCACTCTTCACCTTATTATTTCTGAGACAAGCGCGCTCTCGATGAACCCGGACACACTACTAGCAAGATTAGCTATCCAGCCAGCCCAGGGGATCCTCTAGTCCCCCCAGCGCTAGGACCACAGGCCAGCACTGCCACACCAGTTTTTTACAAGGTGCTGGAGATCCAAACTCAGGTCCTCATGCTTGCACAGCAGGCACCTTTCTATCACAGCCATCTCCAGGCCCGTCTTTATTGTTTGCTTATTCGGGTCTCTCTGTCTCTGTCTCTCCCTCTCCCCTTCCCTGTGTGTATTTAGATAGATTATCACCATGTAACCCACGCTTTCTGGAACTCACTCTGGTAGCCCACACTGACCTCAAATTCAAGGCAACTCTCTTGCCTCAACTTCCCAAATGTGGGATTCCCTGTATGTCCAGCTACATACCCATTTTTTTTTTTTTTCCCTTCGAGGCAGGGTTTCTTCTTGTAGCCTTGGCTGTTCGGGACTCATTTTGTACTTGAACTCATAGCAATCTGCCTACCTCCAGAGTGCTGGAATTACAGGCGTGTGCCTTCACACTGGTCTACATACCCATTCTTTTTACAGTATTCAGCAGGTAAAAAAACAAAAACAAAAACAAAACACATACACACACCATTGTTCCGGGAAGGAGGAAAACAGTAGGTGTTCAATATCTGCCAGTTGCTTTGTTGTTTACAGAGAGCTGTGTACTGGACAAGTGATAGACTGTTATCTCTTACTCTTGCCTGGTCCTCTCCTCTGCCAGTACTGTATGCTTTTCTCCTATGTGGGAATTTGGAAGCCAAAGCACAGACAGGTTAGGTAAGTCAGTCACTGTCACAAAGTCCACTACAGAACTGCATGCTGCGGTCAGGTTTCTGACGACGTGTTACTAGCCAGATTGAGGCATACTTCGGTCCAGGACTGTCCAGAAGGCCTGGGTTGAGGGAAGCTGTCGGCTTAGAATAGGGAACTGGCAGGAGGCAAACTTCAGACACAGAGGTGGGGGAACAGGCAGGGGCAGGGCCTTCAAGGCAGAAGTCAACCCCAAAAGAAGGAGCACGGCCACATTCCCAAGGTCTTCAGGCTCCTGGCAACCAGCTAAAGCGGTGAGGACTGCTTCTTCTCCTACCACAGTGCTGACCCTTTAGCCATGCCCCATAAGGATACAGCAGTTGGATCAATCAGTCATCCACACAGTACATTTTGAGGGCAGCAAGTGGTTTGAAATCTGGTCCGTGGGATGTATTAGAACCTGTGAGAGATTTTCTTTTTGGGGCTGTTCTTCTTTAAAAAAGAGGGAACTATGTTCAACACAGAAGAACAACTGCCCTATTTCCCTTGGAGCACCGCCAGCACACACAAGGCCTCCTTTTCTTTGCAGTCAGCAGGCATTTGGCATGTGTGTGAAGCGTGGAGGCTGCCCAGCATACTTACCCACTTGTGCTCTGGAGCACCGAGCCCTCCGCCTACAAAGCCAAACATAAAGGCTGCCTTCACCAAAGTCCTCTGGAGCACGTGGCTTTTGGGGCAAGTCCCTCTGCAGAGCTGGGTCTCCCCACTACTGATGGAGATGATAACAATAACGTTGCCACAGCCCAGGAGCCTGCAGTCAAGCAGCCAGGCAGCAAAGACCAGCCTCCAAGATGGGCACCATTACCTCTCTACCTGAAACAATGGCCAGGTTCTGTGGGTTCATGGAAAAATAAGATGGGGGTTCTTTCCTTTAAACAGCTCAAGTCCCAAATGGAAAATAGAGGCCTGATAAGGACTTCTTTAAATGAGGGAGCCGGCAAAGCTTCAGAGAGATTCAGGAGAGCACGCAGACATCTCAAACTTGAGCTGGCTTTTGAATGATGAAAAATGAATTTTGTTTATTGTTACTGTGTGTGTATATATGTGAATGCAGGTAGAAGCTTGCTGTAGCACAGGTATGGAGGTGAGAGAATAATTTTTGGGCGACAGCTCTCTTCCTCCACTACCTGGGTGCTGGGATGAAACCTACAAGGAGCTCTTGTCCTTTCCAGGTCTTACTATTTCCCACTTCTTTCATAAGATTCCCTGCACTCTGCCCAAAGTTTGGCCATAAGTCTCAGCATCTGCTTTAATACCCTGCAGGGTAGAGCCTTTCAGAGGCCCTCTGTGGTAGGCTCCTGTCCTGTTCCCTCTTTTCTCCCTCTTCTGATGTCTGTCCTCTTTTCCTTTCTGAATGAGATTGAGCATCTTAGCCAGAATCCTCCTTCTTGATTAGTTTCTATAGGTGTACATACAGGCGTTTATTTATCCTATATTATATATTTAATATCCACTTATAAGTGTGTATATAGCACGTGTGTCTTTCTCTTTCTGGGTTACCACACTCAGGACGATCATTTTGAGATCCCACCATTTGCCTGCAAATTTCACAATTTCCATGTTTTTAATTGCTGAGTAGTATTCCATTGTGTAAATGTACCACAATTTCTGTATCCATTCCTCAATTGAGGGACATCTGGGTTGTTTCCAGGTTCTGACTATTACAAATAAAGCTGCTACAAACATGGTTGAGTAAATGTTCTTGTCGTATACTTGAGCTTCTTTTGGATATATGCCTAGGAGTGGTATAGCTGGATCTTGAGGAAGTGCTATTCCTAGTTGTCTGAGAAAGTACCAGATTGATTTCCAAAGTGGTTGTACATGTTTACATTCCCACCAGCAGTGGAGGAGGGTTCCCCTTTCTCCACATCCTCTCCAGCATGTGTTGTCACTTGTATTTTTTTTTAAAGATTTATTTATTTATTATTTATACAGCATTCTGCCTGCATGTGTGCCTGCATACCAGAAGAGGCCACCGGATCTCACTGTAGATGCTTGTGAGCCACCATGTGGTTGCTGGGAATTGAACTCAGGACCTTTGTAAGAGCAGCCAGTGCTCTTAACCCCTGAGGTATCACTCCAGCCCTGTCACTTGAGTTTTTGATGAAACCCGGGTTTTTAGACTTGCACAGCAAGCCCCTTTACCCACCGAGCATCTTACCAACCCAATGGCAGCTACAAGCTGAGGCAAGCGTAGGCATGCCACATGTCACATTCGCTCCACCTTCGGGAGTTGCTTTCAGCTTTGTTACAGCTAGGAAAATGCTTCTTGCGCTCTCTCTGCCTTGCCAAGCTGCCTCTAACATGTACAGAGAACACAGTGAGTAGGGTCTGAGGAAGAACAGAGAGAAGCAGCTTCGTGGCGCCTAAGCACTGGACCAGCCGTGCAAATACCTGGCCCAACTCCTTCATTCACTGAAAACTCAGAGGAAGCGATGCGGACGTCCTGTCCAAGTGTAGCACTGGACACCCACTAAGGAAAAGCTATTTCCTTCTAGTCGAGAGAATGTAATCTGCCTCTGGGTGGAGACATGTAACTGTTTCCTCCCTTAAGAACAATTGCCGAGTCAAGGGACCACCCCTCAGGAAGGCCGATTTGCCCAATGATATGCTAAAGAAATGGGAGGAATATTTATTCCTTTAATGAGCTAATGTACATTTCCTTCCCAGAAACTTTGCTTCTAGATCAGTCTCTACAGAGCTGCTGTGAGGTTCTGTTAGGTCCATCCAGCATTCTGAGCTCTTCCTCTGTTTTTTCTTTTCTTTTTCCTCTGGTCAGAGCTTAAGGCACTCTCTCTGGTACTTCACTCTTTCTCCGACCCTCTCTTCCCCACCATGTGGCTGCTTACAAATGCTGTGTTTTCTCTCTTCTGATACTTCATCTCCCTCCTCCCTGAGGCAGCCGAGATTTCTATCTTGCCTGCCCTGAGGTTTTACTTTTAAACACTAATAACATTGTCTCTGAGCTTTCCTCTGAGTTCATTCTTAAATTCTTTTGAGGTGAAGCCTCCGCCGCAGCTGGGTGCTTTTAATCATTCTATTTCATGTTTTCCAAAAAGGAAACCACACACGGGGAAAGTGTTGTAACTAGAGGACTGTGCCCCAGTTCACGTTAAATCCACTCCTGGATGTGATGGTATCAGGAGCGGGGCTCTGGTGCGTGAAGTGGAGTCCTCTCAACTAGGATTAAGCTTTGTACTATACAAGAGTTTCTAGAGAGCTACCCTGCCCTTCCCACCGCTTCAGTCAATACACACACTAAGAAGATAATTTCTGAGAACCAGGAAGTGGCCTGAACTACTCAACAAACCTGTCCAACCTTTGATCTAGGACATCCAGCCTCTACAGGTGTTAGAAGCAAACTTTTTTTTTTTAAACCACCCAGTGTATGGCAATTTGTAACAGCAACCCAAGAAGACCCAGCCAGAGGTTAAGTGATTTACACACATTAGCAACTGGAGGAGCTAAGACTTGAAGCCAGAGGCTCTGGCTTCAGAGTCTGTGGCTTTTACCCAAAGGCCAGGTAGATGGAAAGGGCTTCTGGAAGTGGGGAAGGAGACTCTGAAAGTTTGTCTCTGGCAAGGAGAAGCAAGATGGAGACACATGGAGATGAAGATGAGGGTGGCTAAGCCAGATGGTACCTACCTTCTCTTAGGAAGACAGGGAGAGGCGAAGGCAAAGAGTGAGGGGTCTGTCTGGGAGGATCTGGGAACTTGTGGACAGCAGCTGAGGTTTGTACCAGGCAGTGAGGAGAATGGGGTGAGCAGACTTCAGGCAAATATGAGTGGGGCCATGTAACAGATGAGGTCAAAGGGCATGGATTTCACATAGGTCTTGTTGTCCTGAGTTAGGGAAGTGGGACGGTGAAGTTTAACCTCAAAGGAATCAGCGGGGAGGCTGTAAGGCGCAAAAGAAGGTACACATAGCAAAGAGAGGGATTGGGAAAGGGGCGTTTTTGATATCTTGCCATCCACGCTGACAAGCAGGGTGGCAAGGACAAGCGTGTAGCTATGTCATGTGATACTGAAGGTCCACTGGCTGATCACCCTATCCAAGGCACTCATTAAATTACGGGGCCCCAAAGCTTTCCAACACTCACAGGTTTTCTTGGTTTAAAGGTGATGACCCATAACTCTCCATGAACTTCCTCTGCCTATAGCACTAGACTGTGGCTAGCCTAAAAAATGTTCCACAGCCGGGCTTCAAAGGCTTAGCATGAAGCCTCTCTTCTCTCTCTTAATACTGCATATACGTCAAAACATCTTGGATATATCGTGCTAAAAATATTTACAATTAATTCTACCTGTTGTTATTTTATGTCCGAGGAAAGGCTTCAAATGAGACCCAAACTATACCTCAATTGGCAACACCTGTTTTTTTTAGGCAACAGTGACATTAATTCCGGGCTAAATGTATGCAGGCAGCACAACTCTGAGTTCATCTAAGAGAAGGGAGAATAGAGCTGGTAAGGTCTCTGGTAGGAAATGGGAATGAAGGGCTAGGAAGACATGACCTGAATAAGGAAAGGGGTCCTCTTTGGGGTTATGGGAAGCCGCCAGACGGGGCTAGAAAGGCACTGAACGTCTCAAGTGAATCCAAATGTCTAGAAGGTCCACAAACTCCAGTGACCATAAGGACTGACCCTGGGTCCACTTCTGATTCAAAATCCACTTTGGTGTTGTAGTTCTGTACCTGGTCATTCACAACCAACCTCTCCTATACCCCCCCCCCCATTTAATTCTCCTATCCCATCTATCCCCCCCTCTGCACTCGGTTTCTTTCACTGATCCCAGTGCTACTCCCTCCCCTTGTTTTCATTAGCCTCTCCCAGAACACCAATGCCAAACACATCCTGCCTTCCAAAGAGTTTTCCCTGGGGCCAGTGAAATGGCTCAGTGGGTAAAAGTACTTGCCACCAAGCCTAAAAGACCTGAGTCTGAGACCTGGAACCCACCTGTTGGAAAGAAAGAACCTGGTCCCTCAAATTTCCTTTGACCTCTGTTTACGTGGTGCGGCATACTTGCCTGCAAACATATGGTCATGTACACAGACAATTAAAAAATGTCCCAGCCCCCAACTGCCGACTGGCTCCCCACCCACCTCTCGTGAAGGAGATGTCTGGTAGCAATTAGGAAGGCAGCAACATGATACAGCCCATCTATTGTGGCCTGTAAGCCAGGAAGTCTAGATCTTAATTCAGATTTGCCTGGTGCTTTTGGTTGTTGTTGTTGTTGTTGTTTGTTTGTTTGTTTGTTTGCATTTAAGGCACATCAAAGCTTCTCTGGGCTTCAGTTTCTTCACTTTTTGACCTCACAATACTGATTTAAAACATTAGTCTTGGGAGTGGTATTAATGAGGTAACGGGAGCACGGTGGCTTTGCTAAAGGTCACATAAAAGAAAGAAAGGGACTGGGCTGGAGAAGTGGCTCAGTGCTTAAGAGTCTGTTCTTAAAGCGGACTAGCATGGCTCCCACTCAGGCAGCCCCCAAGCACCTGTAACTCCAGCTCCAGGCAATCATGGCTGCCCAGGGCACTTGCACTCACACGCTAACATACAGAAGTGTGAATTAAACAAGAAGAATACATTTTAAAAGGAAGGAAAGGTACTGTTGAAATCTAGGTGAAGATGTGTAGGTGTGGAAGGAGGGAGTCAGGGTGCAGGACAGGGTACCCCAGAGACAGGACATGCAATCTAAAGGGATGACTTTCCCCACTGATAGAAAAGCAGACTCCCTTCTCCCCCCAAGGGCCAGCAAAGGCAGGACACAGCCTTTCCATTAAACAACATATAAAACACTCCAGAAAAAAAAAAAAAACAAACCGAAACACCCTGAATCCTGCTGTCAAGGATCTACGTGAGATTTTAGGGCTGTCCAACACCAAAAAGAAGATTTTTATATGGTGAAAAGTTATAACTCATTTCAGACTGGCTCTCTCTCCAAACCCTCCCCCATGGTGAAGAGTGGAGAATGTGGAATCCCAAGAATGGAAGATGTAGGCAGGGCTGGCTCTTTGCCTCTGGGGCAGTGGGCTGATGTCACCAGACCCCCAGAGCGGCACTGAGGGCATTCACGTTGTGTTGAAAAGCCTCACTGTGGCCCTCTGAAGGAAGGAGCTCCCATTCCCATTTTATAGAGGAGGAAGACTGAGGGTTTGGAGGGGCACAGTCCGAAGCCTGCTCTTTCTAGGCAGCAGTGTTTCCCATGGAAGACTTTATTCCAGCCTGGACATGATGAGTGACCTGCCAGTTGTTCAAGGTAGAGCGTCAGAGGATACATGCGGCGGGACAGTCAAGGCCTGTCTTGGTTTATAAAACATCCATCTATAGATCAACAACTATCTTTTTATCCATCCATCTACTCATCACTTATCTAAGTAAAGACATATAGTTTTATGTAGAGAAGCTATATGGACAGTGCTAAGTCCAGAGCAGCAAGCTCCAAACTTTCACGTACCCCCACCCACCCACTAGCTCTTTACAGTTTGGAATGTTCTCCATTATTTGGAATATTTGCTATGACCCGATACTATCAAAAGGGCTCCCCCCGCCCAGGCTCCATCATTTGCATCCTTCCTGGTGTGGCCCCACCCTTTCACTTCCTACCCACATAGGCTCCAAGGCACCCACCCACCTCAAATGCTTAGTATTTTTTTTTTATCGACAATTAAACATTCTCCGAAGAGTGGTAGCATTCACTGCCCAATCTGATAAAGGGATCACAGTGCCCGTCCTTTGGAATTTCCTTTCTCCTCCCACGTAATGAATTATTTGGTACGTTCTGAGCACATGACATTGATTCTAGATTGATAGTGTGTGAAGATTTCAAGCAAGCTAAGCGACTGTGGGAGCGCAGTTATTATAAGACCCCCTGCTCAGCTTCAGGAGACAGATCTGGGGATTAAGTCAAGGCTGCCGTTTTTTACACCGGACTTCTTTCCTCAGAAGGAAGCAGGAACGTGGACTTACGTAAAATCTGATATTTCCTTTAAACGTTGACTGAATTCTTTTTCAAAAATACTGGACAGATCAAAACACATGTTGTGAAATCCTCAAAGAATTAATAAAAAATAGTTTAAAAAATACTATAGGGGCAAACAAACAAACGCCATGAGGTGAAGCAGTGTAAGCAACACTGCGGGAAAAGTGGTCTCGGACCATAGTTCTAGTCTGACTCCCTTCAACTTCTCTGTCATAAACATAGCCCATGCCCCTCCTGGACCTGGGCAGCCTGTGCCTCCTCCAGCATCCTGCCCACCGCACCGGGGCACCCTCAGGCATCTGCTCCAGCAGCACATCCATTGAACTCCTAATTCCAACCTTTCCCAGGGTCGCCGTGGAAACCACTCCGTGCTCCAGTGTGCATCACCCTTGCTCGCTAACACCCCTCCCACGCTCTGCAGTGGCTTCGGTCTCCCCACGTTGAAATCTGTCTGTTAGATTGCACATTGGAAGAAAGAAAAGCAAAAAAAAAAAAAAAAAAAAGGATTTTGTTGCTGCTGCCAGTTATGGCTTTGGGTGAGTCTGGGACATCGTGGCCATCTTCAGCCTTCTCTGTGCCCCAAGGCTTTGCATGCCGTCTAGACTCTCTTCTTGGGTCCTATCCAGCCCTGTGGACAGCTTTACCTGTGGGCACCTTCATTAAACCACACATTAGACAGCTTTGAAACTCCAATTCCTCATCTCTTCTGACAGATCACAAACTGCTTCCTTAGTGGAGTGCCTAGCCCAGTGCCCATGATCAAGCAACATTTACTGGCTGTTAGGAAGCGAGGAGAAGAGAGGGAGGAAGAAAAAGACAATGAGAGAGAGGAGGAAAGAAAGAATGGGGTCACAGTCCACCAAGAAACGTGAGATATGGGCTTGCAGAGATTTAGGGCTCAGCAGTTAAGAGAAGATCCGGGTTTGCTCCCTGGTACTCCACGGTAACTCACAATAGTCTGTTACGCCAACTCAAGGGTAGCTTACATTGAGCACACACACGGTACATATATGTACATATATATGTATGTATATGCACATACATATATATTCAGGCAAAAACAATAATAAGCATACAATTTTGTTTTAAAAGAGAGCCAGCTACTAGGCTGAGATTAAAGCAGCTGTGTTGGGCTGTAGATTAATCGTCCCAGTTGTCCCTTTCCCAGTAAGGTTTCTTCACCTTCCAGCATGGCAGGAAGCTCTTGGCTTTTGGGCCCAGGAACCCCAGCATTCACTACCACAAACTCTTTGCCTCTGGTCTCCAGCCCTAGGGAAAGAGATCTTCCACCTCAGTCAGGCTCTGCTTTGGGAAGCCAGCTGCAGTTATGACAGATGGGGACAGTGGGCAAGAACCTTTCCCAGTGGCCGATGAGAAGCGAACTACAGAGGCTCAGAGCAGACTATATGCATGAAGAGCTGGCCAGATTCCCGATGCCCCGGCAGTTGTCTGTCCAGAGAGTGGGCTTTGCTGAGTTAGGACAGGCTGGGCACTCTCTCAGGAACCCCTAGAAAGGAGGCTGCATGGGTCTAGAACAACTCTGAAAGCAACACTCTTGCCTTCCCTTTCACAGGCTGGTGGAGGTCTGGCCTACTCCTCTCCTTCACCTGCTCTCTGACCTAGGCAGGATACAACCATCCTGTTCCCAGGAAACCACAGAGAGACTGGCACTGTCTGCATTCCCCAAAGCCTGGATGTCTCTCAAAACTGCTGATCCCCATGGATTCCTACCCTGGTATCAATGTGAAGAGAAACTGGTCTTCTCGTGTCAATCACTAGCCAAGTGAGGGAGGAGCAGCAGGGCAGCATAGCAGAGAATTCAGAGCCTTGGTGCATGACCTGCAAGAAAGGTGGCTGGCCTGCCTCCCTCAGACTTCATCTGGGCAGCTAGGAGAAGGGGGAGGAGGCAGAGGGGGAAGAAGGGGAACCTACCACTTCAGCATCCCTTTCCTCAACCACCTATAGGCTAACTCTAAGAGCGCCACTGTGACAGAAACAGGGTCGCTCACAGAATAGACACTTCCCACAGTTAGGAGGCTGGAAGACTGTGACCAGGGCTCCAGTCTGGGCTAGTTCTGGTGAGACCTACTTCCGGCACACAGGCTGCCAACTTCTCTCTGTATCCTCACAAAGGAGAAGAAATAAGAAAGTTCTCTGGGCGGCCTTTGATAAGGAGCAGTCCCCTTCACAAGAGCTCCACCCTCATGCTCCAACTACTTTCCGAAAGCCTGGAGCCTAACACCATCCAACTGCGGGAGAGGATTTCAAAATGAACCAGGGAGACACAAACACCCATATGGTGGCATGAAGCCATATTGAGAGTCATGATTAGGCCAGGCATCCACTGGAGGTTCAGCTCAGCAAATCCTCAAAGAAAACAGTGAGGTGGGACTTCAAACCAACCTTACAGACAAGAAAATGGAGCTAAAAACTATTTTATAACCAGAATGAAAACAAACAGACAAACAAACAAAACCCGAACTCCAAATAAAGAGGTCACATCTCTTAAATAGGCAAAACACTTCTTAAAAACCTAAAAGAGCTAGGTGTGGCAATAGGCGCCTTTAATCCCAGCATTTGGGAAACAGAAGCAAGCCTACCTCTGTGACTTTGAGGCCAGCCTGGTCTACATAGCAAGTTCTAGAGCAGCCAGGGCTACATAGTAAGACCCTATCTCAAATATATACATATAGATAATAGATATATACATAGTGTGTGTGTGTGTGTGTGTGTGTGTGTGTGTGTGTATGTGTGTGTGTATGTGTGTGTGATTTGCAAAATGTGAGGGAACAGCCAATTTTAATAGTTACGTACGGGCCAAGGATTTTGTGTACTCTACAAAAATCTTCGTCATCCCATTTTACAGACAGAACCCTGATTAACAGAGAAGTGCTCTGGCCTTCCACTCTTCCAGAACCACGCTGTGATGGGCAAGCAGACATTTAAACAATAGTTCTCTGAAAAAGGTACACAAGTCCAAAGGAATGCCCCCAATGTGGAGAATGTCAGGCTTCAGCCCTGGCTGTGGGCAGAGCTCTCTGGGCAAGAGCCTTTTGACACCACTGGGCATCACCCCTGGGCCTAACTCACAGAGGGCTCCGTTTGGTGGTTGGAAGTGCTGAGGGACAGGGGTAAAGATAAGGAAGATGGCTAGGCCAGAAATGGCTAGCCTTGGGCCAGGCTAAAAGGGGCACATTTGTAGGAGCGCTGGGAACCTATAATGTGGATGGCAGCAACAAAAGGGGCAGGACTTCCCCGAGGAAGGAGGAAGCAGGGTGCAAAAAGAGAGAGAAAGCAAGCCCTAGGTGACAGAGCCCTTGAGCAGGTGTCTAGCTCAGAGAAGGGTGGGGTGGGGGTGCTGGTGTGTCCGCCAAGACTGAGTGAGAGCCTGTAAAAAGGGAGGATGGACACGAGCCGTTCAAGTGTACCTGTGGGGAAGCTGTTTTAGTGAGAAGGCTCAAGGTGAGGTCAAGCACTGGGAAGGGGTGAGGAGACAGTGACATACTGAAACACCAACCAGGTTCTTCCCACAGGCCACAGCAGCTGCCAGGAGGTAGGAGGCCTTTTGCCTCAGGCTATCGCTGAGAGACTCCCAGAAGCCCGTCCAGCAGAGCCTGTATGTTAGGAAGAACAAGGAACCCTGCCAGTCTAAAAAAGAGGATGGAGGCACATGAGTGAAAGGCTGGCAAGCACTGGAGCAAGAGCACGTGCGTTTAGGAAGGAGGCGTTGTTAGTCCCATTTCTCAGATGCTCCAGGTCAGGTGACAAAGATGGAATTAGAACCCAGCTCTGACCAACTCCAGGGCTTTTGTCATTTTTAATTGGTCCTTATTCCCACAGATGATGTGACCTTGCTTGGCTTAAGGGTGAGAAAGGGAAGGGAAGGTGTCAAACAGCAGAGAAAAACCTGAAAAGATCCCCATGGGGCAAAGAAAATGGGTAGCAAGCACTTTCCTACTGACACGAGATGGCAGCGGAGTTTTGCAACGCTGATTTTTCTCTGGTTACCTAAAGAGACTTTTTAAATCAAAGTGCTGTGTTTCAACATTAACCACATCTGGGCTGAACTTCTGGGTCCCTCCACTTAATACTCAATGATGCTAAAGTGAATTCTCAATCTCTTGGGACTTCATTTGGCTCACCGACGTGATAAGCGCAGAAACAGCCCTACCTGGTTCAGTAGTTGGCAAGGATCAAAGACTTCTGGCACAGTGTGTCTGAAACACATTAAATGCCCCCTAGAAGGGGGTACGGTGGGTATGTGGGTACGGTGGCTCATGCCTGTAGCCCAGGCCTCCGGAGGCTGAAACCAGGCAGCTGAGAGTTTGAAGCCTGTCCGGGCTCCATAGTGAGACCCAGTCTCTGAATAAGTAGATAAAAACTAGCAAAAACCCCCTGATGCTGCTGTTTGACGTTCTCACTTCCAAGATGCCGCTCCTCCGTTTGCATCTCTCCCTAGGGCTGGAGAGCGCCTTTCATCAAGTGAGTCATTAGTTCCTCCGCACAAAATCTCTAGAGCTCAGGAAGACAACCATCTGCCTTCCAGTGGCCTGGCTTGCCTGGGATTGGCAGGGCCACCATCACAGCAGGGCCTGGTGGGTTTGTGGGCCGCTGGAAATGGCTGAACAAGTCTCCCACATGTAGCTGTGTTTTGTAAGTTAACTTTAGGGATGTGCATCAAAGCCTTCTACCCAAACCACAACTGAGCCTTGGAAAACCCGCCAACTATTAAATGGAATTTACCGCCGCTCAGGAATACCTCCCGCTGACTAGAGGGAGACAGATGAGTCTATGAAAGGTCAGGGTAGGCGACTTCCTCGCAGGACTGCTGACGATTCTTTTACCCCTTTGGTGAAGCCTATGGATTCTTTCTCAGGATGCTTTAACATGCAGAAAAGAAAACACATAATTGGACCACAAAGAAAACCAATATAAGTGAAATACAATTATTACAGCTTGAAAAACCAAGTGTGTAATACAGCAATATGTTTTACTTTATTAACACATTAATTAGACAGTTTAGAAGCTGATGTAGCAACTACTGGCATCTCACACAACCAAGGTAAATAATATTTCACAATAGCTATAGCAACTAAATTGCAATATGAAACGATCTATCATTTTTACTGGCGATTTTATTTTATATGAGTACTGAACATAAACTGTGGTTTGTTGCCAACACTAACAACTGAAAACAAAATGTCAAGCCAAGATGTCATCCTCCCCCACCCCCAATTCAAGTTCACAGACTCCTCTTAAATTCCGTAAATGGGAATTTGGGGTTGTGGGCCCCAGGAGAGTGGGAACCATGCTCTAGCTCACTCTTGCCTTTGAAGAGTCCTCACTACCCCCTTTCTGTCCCCAGAGCCCAGTTCTATAGATACAACCTTCTTGGCTGTCCCGTGCCTAGACTGCCTGACTCCTGCCAGGTCCTGGTAAAGAGAAGTCTTCAGTTCCCAGGAAGCAGGATCAGTGGCTGAGCCCCTCTCTGGCAGTCAGGGAAGGCCAGGCCAGGGGTGAGGTGCACAGTGCCCAAGCCCATGGTGGGTCCCGCATCACAGCATCACCTGTGTGGAGCCTGGGCTTAGATGACAGCACTGTCTCACCTAGCTCCTCCCTTCCTCCCTCGGAGCTATAGACATCTGCCTTCCAAGTCAGGACCGCTACCTCAGGGTGCTACCTCAGGGTAACAGCTCTCGGGTGCAGGAGGCTGCAGATAAACAAACCTGGGTAAGCTGCCAGGCTCACCCACACTGTGGACCAGCGAAGCCATTTGCTCCCTCTTCCCCTCCACATTCCTGCAGGCGGGTCATGACCTTTGACATTTACTTATTTATTTATTGAAAGATCTCATGAATGACATATGAAAACAATATGTTAAAATTCAAACACCAGGAGTGGATGTGAGGAGGGGAGAGGAGAGAAGAAGAGAGGGGAGGAGAGAAGAGAGAAGAGGAGGGAGGGAAACTGTGGTCAGGATGTAAAGCAAATAAATACATTAATGAACAAAAAAATTTTTAAATAATTCAAACTCTAGTAAGGTAAAGGCAGCCGCCATCAGGCTTGATGACCTAAGTTTACTATCCAGGACCAACATGATAGGAGGAAGAGCATGCCTTGTGCTAGTGAACACACACAACACACACATATACACACTTGCACATATGCACGCTGACTAACTGAATCAATTAAAACGCAGTAAAAAGTCAAACAGCAATGATCCTATCAGGAACGATGAGCCGTCCTCCCTCTGCTCATGGTTGGCATCGTAGCTGGAAAGCGTGGACCTGGTCCAAGTACAGTCACCTGCCACCCAGCTTGAAACTGTGTCTTTTAAACTTCTCCCCAAGACAACGGCGGCTACATACTCCAAGGGAGAAGGGAGTTGAGGCCGGAAACAGACAACGAGTGTAGTCCTTGGAAACTCTTGAGAGCCCCATTCGGTGTCTCGTGAGGAGCGGCTGATGCTTGTGCTCAGAACCGTTGCTGCCATAGAGCCACAGAAGGGAAGGGGCACCAAGGGCTACCCTCCACCCGTACGGAACAAATTCTCCCCCAAATGCCCTCTTGTCACTTGATGTCAGAGGCCCAGTCCAGAAACCAAAGGAAACTCAACAGACACAACATACACACACAAACACACACATAATGCACGCACACACTCACACACGTGATGTAGACTCACACATGCTCACACTTATGCACACTCACACACACTCACGTATAGAACTAGTAGTCAACAAGCTTTATTTAATTTTACGTAGGAAAAAATTAAGGAGGGTGTTCTGGGACTAGGAATTTTTGTTCTCCTCAACATTGCCTGTGCTCCCTGCACCCCCGCCAAAAAAAAAAGCCCTTTGTGGGCTAGAAGCAAACAATACAGTGGGGTTCTCCTAGGGGGAATCCAGTGGGTACTTCTCCTAGAAGCAGGAATACACTTCTTCAGGATCAGTGAGCTACTGCTGTCCGAGCATCGCATGAGCCCCACACACACTTAAAACCCTGGGACCACAGTTTCTGTACTGGGAAATGTGACAGGTGTGTTTTCAGAGCAGGGCCCCTCTTCTCTCTCACCTGTAGAGAGCGGAAGCCGTTCCCAGCAGGCCCGGCAGGAACCTTTCAGTGCAACCTTCACCGGGGAGGTTAGCATTGGAGGCACAGAGAAGTGAGGCCTGACCGTAAACCACGCACTGGTTAGCAGCGCGGCTGAGGCTCTCATTCCAGATTTCTTGGCCGTCAGGCCTCCTCCCTTGCACTCTACCACAAGAAGAGCACGAACACTTCTTCTGCCTGAGCTCCACGGCTAGACAGCTCTGCCCAATCCCAGCGTTGCTTCCAGGATCCGGAGCACAGCAGCTGACCTTTCTGCTGTTCCTTTCCTCGTCTGTGCACGGGAGATTTGGGGGAAACAACCTAAGAATGGCTGTGAGGGCTGAGGGTACCCGGTTGGGAATATATTTGCACTCTTTTTACATCTCGTGGCTCCTATCTCACACCCCAACTGGATGGATCTGCAACAGCTGTGCTGCATGACCCCTCCCCCAAATATATGTGAGAAACTTCTCAAATCCATTCACCCTGAAGAGAGCCCAGGCCCCCTTCCCCTTTTAGAAGACAGAACCCGAGCAAGGTCATTTTCCCCCTGGGTCTTATTCCTTTCTTTCCTTGAAGTGCTGAGAATGAACTCTGCAGGGCCAACCCTGAGATCTGGGTTTTACAAAGAAGCATAGTTTTGGATCCAGAAGAACCATCTATTCCCCACCTCGGTATGAAACAGTGACGTTGCCTCTTCCTTCTGCTACACAGCAGAACTCTATGCCCTGCATACACCCTCAGGGGCTGGAACCAGCATAGTACCGGGCACGTAACAGAAGCACCATGCGGTCTTGACGGCCGAATCAAACAAAAGAAGATGCACACAGGAATGAGGAAGCCTGCAGCAGGTGTCTGGTTGCAAAATGCATGGCGCGGCAGGCAAGACTCCAGCGGCAGCAAGCCAGAACCCCATCATCCCCTTCTTTTTAGCCTGCTCTGTGGAGAAGAAGCCTTCAACGAGGCCAACATCTGAGCCTCTGCCCTCGTTGCCTGGCCCATTAGACCCAATCCAGAGCTCAGAAAATACCTGAAGTAAGCATGCTTCTCCAGCTGAAACACGTAACAACGAACACTGTGGGGCAGGGGAGGCAAACAGGGCAGGGAGATGGCTCATCCGTCTTCTTAATTGTCAACTCTGCCCTTAATAAGATCCTCCTCCCCCCGCCCACCCCGTTCTACCTTAGGCTCATGCTGAACTGAGACAGACCAAGATTTCCATCTTGTAGTCATGAATACTGGCGATGAAACAGACTGCTGCGTGGCTCAGTGGAGCTCAAAGTCCCAGAAGGAGCCTGAGCCTGGGAGTCAGTGGCTTGGAATCTTTGCTCTTCACTGGCTGTGGCAGCTCAGCGGTTACTACACTTCTCTGACCTCCGTTTCCTGGAAAATTACAGCCCAAGGTTTGGGAAAGGGGGTGAAGCACTGGAGAACTATACGCATAGCGTTGTAAAGTTACACGCGCTGGAGAGGAGAAGCCACCGTTTTTTCATCGGGTCCCCAAAGATTTGTGTATGTTACCCCTCCCCAGTAAGGTGAAGAGATGTGAGATGCCTTCCATCCCCCAGGTCACCCATTGTGTTCTTGCTCTGTGCCAGACACTTGAGACTCAAATAGGACAGGAGAGTCCTGCTTAAGGGGGTACTCGGTACCACTGGTGCTCTTCACTACAGGAATATGCCCCGGGGCCATTGGCAACGAAGAGAAGGAAGCATTTAATTCACATGGCTAAGAAAGGCCTTCTATGGAGAAGCTTAAGCTTAATTTGTCGAAACTGATGGCAGCTCATGCATTCAGTGGGTGAGTGGGTGGAGAGTATTTTAGACAGAACACCGGGTGAAAAGGCGACACGTGGTCCAGGAACTGCCTCAGTTGTAATTGGGATTGAAACCCAGCAGTCGCAGAAGGCCGGGGAGTGGTAGAAGGCAGGCATTAGGCTAGAGAGGTTGGCAGGGGCCAGGTCAGGTGATGGCATGTGGGCACCTCCATCCGAGCCCCACTCCCTCCCTCTTCCCTGCCACATGGGTCTAATTGCCCAGAACGGGGTGAGCCGCCACTTCCAGCTTGTATTTCCTTGAATGCTGAGCAAAGGCGTTTGCAGGCTGCAAGCTGAATGTGACAGCAAGAAGTAGCACGGGAAAGAAGCCTTGCTCTGAACCCCACGGACTGTAGCAAAGGTATAGGTAGAAAGCTTCTGTCAAACTGTCATTCTCCCCTGGCTCCCCTGTACACTTGACCTAGCCAGGGGCCTCTAAGAGTCCAGCATCATGGCTGAGAAAGGAAGACACACTGATGAGTCTGCAGAGTTAAGGGGCATGGCCACTGGGCCCTTGGTCCTCACTCAGAACACAAAGGCTTTCAGTTCCTGCACAGGACTCAGAGCCCTTTCACAGGCTGCTTCCGCCGGAAAGTCTACCCACGCTCTAACCGGTCAGCTTTTGGTCTTCAGACTCAACCTATCACCAGTTCTCAGGGAACCCAAGTCTGGTATCAAAGAACTCAGCTATGCAGAATTCTCCACCCCAGGGCTGTGCTTTGCCTCCAGCTTGTCCTGGACCGCAAGCTCCTTGAGGCCAGTTGTTTATCACCTTTGCATCTAAAAATCTCGCCTGATGCCTGGTTCTGAACTTTTGGGCTTTTCATCTGGACCTTGCACCATGCCCAGGACTCATTGTCCCTGGAACACATTATGGCCCCTTGAGGTAGGAGGCTGGACTTTAAAGACAATGTCAGAGCCGACTCTACTTCTGCTTCCGTGGGTAGCAACATGCTTTTCTGTGCCCTCTCTTGCGAGGCTGAGGAACCCAGTTTGGTTTGCTCAGCTAGGTCCTTCGGGATTGCACTTTAAACTAGAGATGCCTCCACCCGTGGCCCTCTTTGGTACGTTAAGACTTTGCACAAGCCTCAGAGGTCAACTCCGAACTGGAATTATCTCTCTCCTAAAAACGTCCATCCTCATCCTACAAGTCTGCGTCCCAGGGTGCTTGGGAAGGAGTAGACTGGATTTCTGCAGCCCAGGCTAGTGCGCAGGGTGAGAGTCGGTTCCAGCCAGGTAGAGAACTCATGGACTTTCCAGCTCCCGCCTGTAACCGGCTAGTCCGCAGCGACAAAGTGCTAGGGTCAAAGATTTGACCTTAAAAGATATGGGAAGGGGAGGAGGGGCTAACCAAGAGGCACGCGGGCTTGGCAAAGTACCCCCAGCCAGCGCCTACCACTCCGGCGCCTAGCACAAGGATCCTGGGTGGCCCTCCCTCTGCCCAAGGTCGCATCCCATCGTGGCTCTAGAAACTTCACCCAGGATGAGAGGGGCGCGGGCTGGGAACCCGGCGCAATGTTTTTCAAAAGGAAAGAGGCTCGGCGATTTGCAGGTAGTCCCGGAAGCCAGCCAGGAGGAGCCCCCCAGCCCCGCAAGCCGCGTCCAGGACCGCAGCGTCTTCCTGAGGACAGCTGCGAGGGTCTGCGCTACCCGGAGTCTCAAGGACGACGCGGTCCCCTCTCCGCGGTCCCTTCCGTCCCCAGATCTGGGAAGCAAGAGCAGCTACCCTCCCACCCGGTCTCCGACTCTCCGGACACTCTCCGGCTCGGGCTGCGGCAGCCTCTGCGGGGACGCGGCGCTAGCAGGGGTCGCGGCGGGAGGGCGCGGGCTGGGTGGCGCGGGGCGGGTGCCCGGGGCCAGGGGGCGCTAGGCCGCTTACCTGGGCGAGCCGCAGGGTTCCGGCTGGGGCGGGGGCGGGGGGGGGCAGCGCGGACGCCCACCCGGCTCCGGGGTGCACGCAGCTGCGGCGGCCGCACGGTCCTCCGGGGCACGGTCCTCCCTCCTCTGCACGGTCCGCGTCCTGGCACGCACCGCGCGCCGCCGCACCCTGCTGTCCGGGGCGCGCACACCCTCCGGTCGGCGGGCTGGGCCTGGAGCAGGGGCGCCCTCGCTGCGGGCACACCCACCGCGCCGGCTGCGGGACTGCGAGCGCGGGAGCCGGATCCTGGCGGCCGCCACCCGAGTCTCCGCCTCCCTGACGCGGCGCGGGCTCTGGTGTGTAGGAAGGGGCAGAATTGCGACACCGAGGGGAGGGTCTTAGCCTTGGACAGAGTTAAGAAGGAAAACTTTTTGAAGAGAGACCAGAAGAGTCCTGGCCTATATAAGGCGCTTTCCAGATTTCCCCAGGACTCCCACGTGCGTTTTCTCCAAGTTCGTCTAGACGTTTCCGTCCCCACGAGGATGAAGAGACAGGATCAGACAGGATAATAACTGCCCGAGTCAGGATTCGAACCAAGGCCTGACAACTGAGGTCCTGGGAGCAGAGAGGTCCTAGCAGCGGGCTGGTAGTGTGAGGATCATCTAAGAGAGTACTGTCTCCTAAGTCGGTTCCTTTTCAGTTTCCCTCCCAAATCAATGCTGCAGCTCTACTAAAACAAACAAACAAACAAACTTCTCAGTCTTTCTCTTCATATACCCACCTCAGCGACAGCTTTTTTATTTTGTTTTGTTTTTGTTTTTGTTTAGTTTAGTTTTGCTTTGTTTTGTTGTTTTTCGAGACAGGGTCTTTCTGCGTAGCGTTGGCTGTCCTGAACTCCCTTTATAGACCAGGCTAGCCTCGGCCTCACTGACACCCGCCTGCCTCTGCCTCCCTGAGGGCTGGGATTTCAGGCGAGCACTACCGCGGCTCAGCTTCCTCCGCAGCTTTGTGGAGGAATTCAGAGTCACTTCCCTTGAACGGAAAAGACGGCTAAGGTTCACTTCGGGCACTAACCCTGCTCCTTGCAGAGAGGACCGACAGAAGGGACCGAAGGATACGGCAGCCAGCGAGTCTCCAAGCCCAGCTGTGACCCACTGGGCCCACCTTCCTAGCGCCCACACCTAGGAAGCAACCCATAGAGTCTTATTTTTGACATTGTGACCCAGATGGGATAGATAATTTGAGTCAAGGGACATTTAATTTCCGTTTCTACAGGAATGTAGTTATTAAGATGACTTCATTTCCACGAAGCTTCCACGGCAGCGGCAATAAATGGGAATTTAACCACACTGCTGGGTCCCAAAAAGGAGTTGGGGGCGGGGCTGCGGCCCAGAGAAAACAGCCCCAGACTCTTCCTACTAAGGCCTGGTTGGTTGTTGTCATCCAGGGAACGGAGCTAATACGACCTGAGCGCCTCATTTTCCCCAGAGAAGCGAGAAACCTAGATACTCGATTTTTTTATTTTTTTATTTTTTTATTTTTTTTTATTTTTTTTGACTGCTCGTTTGAAAAATGCTAAGCCGGGGGCTGAAGAGCTGGGCCAGCACTTTGGAGCATGTGCTGCCGTTGCAGAGGGCCCGGGTTGGATTCTCAGCATTTGGCATGATGGCTCACCACTGGTAGGTTCAGCGTCAGCGTACCGTACCCCTCTTCTCGCCTCCCGGTTCACCAGGCATGTAAGTATGTGGAGCATAAACACACAGGGCACATGCTTAAACCAGTTTAAGCTCCTGAACTTGTGCTCCACAAGGTTTTGTTTGGCCTCTCAGACTCCTTGTGCAGTAGACCCAGGGCAGATCACGTTTTCCTTCTGAGGGAACACGCGGCTGCTCTGGGTGTGTTCCGTGACTAGCCCAAGGTCACACAAGTTCCTTGGTTGAGCTGGAACGGGCACCCCAGGCGTTCTAAGACTCAGTCTTGGAAACCCTTCTGCCCTCTCAGATACCTCGAAGAATTTGTTCCTTGATTTCTGGGCATGGTGAGCCTAATTAGGCATGGGGCTGGCACTGGGGTGAGGAGGCACAGCACCTCTCCTGAGAAGATGGAGGGCAGTGCCAGACTGCCGTCCTCGAAAGCAGCTCAGGCTGATGACTCAGAAGTGGAACTGTATCTCCAGGGTTGAGCTGAGTCAGAGGAATCACAGTCTGAACTGGGGCAGCCGGGGCTCCTGAGACCCAGGCCAATGCACCAAGAAAGGAGGGAGGAAATACACTGAGCAAACCCCGCCCCCATGTACCTCCCAAGCCCACCCCTGCCCCCCACGACATGCAGAAGCCACAGGCACAGAAAAGAAGCCCCAGCTAGGACAGGAGCTGTTTCCTATTATGGCAGGAAAGAGTTAGACTAGAAAAAGGACCCTTGCAGGGTCCTGGAAGAAAGAGATCTCTCCCGGGAAGCAGATCTTCTAGAACTTCAGGTTTGGACACCTCCACTGCAAACCAGACGAACCTCTCAGACAGTGAGCATCCTTGCTGAAAGCTGATGTGGGATGACTGGGCCCAGCACTGCCGCAGGACCCAGTGCAGAAAGAATGGAGGGCTCTCCTCCCTGACTCACTCCTTGCTGGAGTGTGGAGTTCAGGAGGGTGAGTGCGCCTCTGTTGTCTGCCCTGCGCCACTCACCAGGATGGGGATTTCCTCACCATATCTCACTGGCATCCTCACCATATCTACAAAATGGCTGTCACCCTCTTGCTGAGGGTGATGAGGCAAAAGCAGGAAGGTGGGTTCACCCTTGGGCCTCGGTGACTTTTTCAGACCGGAGGATACCACATTCAGGTCTCGCTGCAAGAGAGGACTGCAGACAGCAGACCCACATGTGGTAACTCCTACAGTCCCTGGGGTGCTGGCAACAACTAAGAACCGGCTTTCGGGGGGGGGGGTTGCATACATAGGTCCTCCTTTTTCATCCTGTAAAGCCTGCACATAGATTCAAACACTGAAATAACAAATAATGAGTCGCTGATCTTAGAGGAATGCAAAGGCAGGCTCTGGTAGGCCTCTGCTCATGTTTTCATCAACCCTCCAATGTAGGCAGCAATCTCCCCTCCTCCACAGGCCATCCCAAGACCCTCTCGAGGATGCCTTGGTTAACACAGAATCCTACGGATATCACCTTTTTTTTTTTTTTTTTTCTGTTTCTACAGATCTCCAGTCGAGTTTAATTTATACACCAGGCACAGAATGGACACTGATAATAAAATAGAATGGGCATAACAACAGAATGAGTAGTACGTGAATTCAATCTCTCCCTCTCTCAAAACATTTCCGTGTACTGTACTCACCCTACAAATGAAAGATATGAGATTAAGTAGGCATGGGACGTCAGTGTTGGGTCTCACAGAAATGCTATTCTAATGACCACGGGGCTACTGAGGACTAGGTAAGGGAGACAGTGTGGATATGCCAGACACTGGCATTATTCTCATACAGAGTGGGGTTGCGGTCAGCTCAGCAAGTCCTCATGCAGTTCAGACTGGGACTCAACTTAAAAGTGATGGATTGTTTGTTTCTAGAACTTCCCCCCAAATTTAATATTTTGGGGCTTTGGCTAATAAAGGGTAATAAAGGCTAATAAAGGAAAGCAAAGGCAAGGGGGAATGCACTACATTTGTTTTACAGGACTTTCTCTCTAAGGACCCCTTTTTCAGTGTTCGTTGTTGACTTGTTTGCTGTCAACAACCTGCGGCTGTCAAGTGCTAGAACACACGAAGCACAGCTTATGTACATGCTTTCTTCATGACACAAACTACTTGGGCTTATGAACACCAGCCAAGACTCGAACACCAGGTTTGGGGACTACTTTAAACAGCGAAAACAACAACAACAACAAAACCCCAATGGTTTGAAAACTTGAGCTTGGGATAAGCCAGGAGCAGACTTCGTGTGTGTGTGTGTGTGTGTGTGTGTGTGTGTGTGTGTGTGTGTGTGAGACGCAGAAGAGGGGGAGCTCACGCTTAACTCAGCGGGGAGCATGCATGCCCAGAGCTCAAAATTCCACCCCTCCTCCACGTCCGCAAGTGACCGTGGAAACACTCGGGGCTCAGGAGCGAAACTCGCACAAACACCACTTAGCAAGTAGGCATGCTTAAAAAAGGCCTGCAGTAGAGAGTGCACGCTGTCTGTTTCACGCATGCACGTGTGCTTTACAACTCATAAGCAATAATCAAACATAACGTGCCATCCGCCCAGACAGTGAAGTCTCCCAGAGAACTTCAGTTGCTGTTTGCCTAGTTCCGGGATCTGAGCTTTTGTCCCCAACACGCAGCACGCAGCTGAGAAACTATGAGTCAATCTTGATTGTTGGCTGCATTTTTTTTTTTTTTTTATGTTAGGGGATATTATGAAGCTAAGACAGCAAAGATGCATGCTGAGACCTTGGCTCATTCTTTGGGGGCATAGATGATGTCTTTGTGAATCAGAAGGAAAACATCAGATACTGAAAGCACATCCTGCATGTGTGTGGTGCTAGTTGTAAGGACATTAACATTAACAGCTCCAACCATGACAAATTTCCAAGTTGCGTCTGCCTTATTAAACTTCCTCCTTTACATCCATAGGTCCAGAAAGCTGTCGAGGTTTTATGCCAACAAAAATTTTCATTTCCTTAGAAGAATAAATCTGCAGGAGGAAGAGCCGTGTCATATGACCTGGCGCAGCTTAACTTGAGAAGAAACTTTCAAACTATTTCTCAGAGTAGCCGTACTCTCTGCCATCATCACCCCCCAAGCACAGTGGCTAGTCTTCTCTTATCCTTGCTGGCTCTAGGATGTGTATTTCCAACATGGCTGATGACCTTGAGCCTTTCCAGTCACGTGCTCATTGGTCATCAACGCTATCTGTTTTGAAAACACTGTCTTGCATATCTCAGGCTGGCTTCCAACTAGCTCTGTAGCTGAGGATAACCTTGAAATTTCCGGCTCCCCTGCTTTCACCCCTTGAGCGCTGGGATTGATAGTCTCTGTTCAGTGCTGGGGACTGAACACAGGGCATTGCGCATGCTACCAACTGAACCACATCGCCAGCCTTATGTTTGCCTTTGATATATCCTGTATGAGTGTAAGTTTGTAAGTTTGAAGTAATGGCTATGTGTAACTTGGACTCAGCTCTAACATTCAGCAGATGTTTCCTGGAGAGCCACAGCTTGGCCCACCATCCTTCAGGTTCGTTCTCAGCACCTCACCTCAGAGGCAGCTTGGACCTCTGATGTCACTGGCACTCAGTGCCCTCTCGGTTGTCAGGTCCCCCACTCAGACTAATTCATTTGTGGACTGGCACTTGTGTGGCCTAGGTTCTCTCATGGCCACGGCTGATTCTGGGCCCTTGGGTCATTCTGAATCCCAGCACGGTTTCACACCTGCTAGAAGGGCAGAAATGTTAATGTCCTGAGGAGGTGATGAGAAAGCCATAGAAATGTGCTCTCCTCCCTGACTGGACAACCTCTTACACTGTCTGGCCGAGTCCTGCGACTTTCTGAGAGTCTGAACCTTGTCACCAAGCAACTTTCCTTCTATATTCTACCTTCCTCCAGCCTGTTTCCTCTGGGATTGCTTTTCCCAGAAAAGTCTGCTAAAGGGTTTTGTGGGGAATGAGGTTTCTAGGGCATGCAGCTAAAACACCCAGCTAAGCCACTTATTTATGAGTTCATTGTTGCTTCTGGACCTGTCATACCCAAAGCTTACCCCTTCCAGGATTATGTCCCATGATTCTCCAGTCACTCCTCAAACAGGTCTCAGCATTTTTTTATATTTAAATGAGCCCAGGCCGTTCATTCCACCCAGGCTTCACCTTCTCTGGAGTCCGAGCAAGTGAATACACAGGTTCCACCCACCCACCCACTCATTCCCTCCCTCCAGAATTTTTCCATGTCAACTGCATCCTCCATGAAGGATACTCCTGACACTGCCAGCCAATGAGACATCTTTGGAGTTGCCACGGTATTTTGAAGCTACATTAGCTTTAGCTAACTCGGCTTTCGAAATCTTCAAATTAACTGACTCCCATGCTGTTGAAATGCATTCCTCTCCCAGGTAAAGTCCAGGTTCCTTCAAGAAGGCTCAAAGTCTAGCTAGCCATGTTCTCTCTCTCCAGTCCTGTGTCTTCTCCAGTCATAGTCCTTTGTCACCAAGACAGTGGGTTCTTCAAAACACTCTAAGTTCCTCCTTGCTGTGCGTTTTATTTCTGCCTAGGAGCTTCTTCACCCAATCTGTTGTCTAGCATCTCAGTTAGCTTAGGCATCACTTCTGCAGGGAATCTCTCTGATCGACCCTTCACCTGGGACTGCAAGTCAGAAGCTTAGTCGCATCTAACCCACCGAACCTCTGCTTTTCTTTCCCAGCACTCAGCACAACTGAAACTGTGCATATTGTCCAGTTCTCCGTGAAGAGCATCATTACATGAGGTGGAGGTGTGTCGCAGCATCTGTTTCAACATATGTTTGTAAACCTCGGTGTTTGGGAATAAATAGATGGCTAAGCCTCCATTGCCTGGAGAAGTAATGGACTGTAAAGAGACTTCGAGAGTAGGTAAAATAAGTGAGGACTCCCAGTTTTCTTTCCTTTGACTATGATTTAGCAATGCTGTTAGACTGATGTTTTATACTGCACTCTGGATTCTACATTCAAAACGTAACCAGCAGTAAATTTAAAAAGAGTATGCGCATCACATTATACTGCTCACAAAAGTCATCTTGCTACATTGTACATGAAAACATTTAATGCAGGTTACATTTTTTTTTTGAAAAGCTATCAATAATGTTTCTATACTTTATCACTACAGTGTTATGTTCTAAAAGCAGGCAGACACACACACACACACACACAAAGCCCCAAGGTCCAATTTTCAACACTATAAAAACTAAATATGGTGGCACATGCCTGTCATTCCAGCACTCAGAGGCAAGAGTGGGAGGATCAGAAGTTCAAGGTCATCCCTGGATATATATATTTGAGGTCAATGGGAAACTTTGAAGAAAAAAAAATAAGTATAAATGAAAAGAAAGAAAAAGCAAGCTAGAAGAGGCCTTAGAGAAACGAGCACATGCGTATACCTCTGGGCATAATCATGAATAGATACAGCTGTACCCTGTGTAATTTCCCCCGAACTGGAAGTTATTTAAACTCCTATTCACTGTAGCATGGGCGAATCAGCTGGGGCTTAGCTGATTAAAATGAGTGCACAGCGGTGAAAATGAACTAATACTACAAATAACAAAACTGATTCTTACAAAAACAAACACTAAACAGGAATCACAGAGAGTATAGACTAGTGATCCACTTCTGTAACATTCAGACACGTGGAACTGCTCGACAGTGTTTGAAATGGGAGTACTAGTTATCTCCGGGAAGGAGGGGACAAGAGGGGCTTAGGGGTGACAGTATGGCACTTCTGCAGGCTGAGCAATAGAGACCTGATGCTATTTTGTGAAAACTCGTTGCCTTTTATTATTGGTGCTTTTTTCCCCCCTCTCTGTGTTATAGTTCAATATATAAATGCGTTAAAAATTAGCTAAATAGATTTCAGTACTAGACTGTACCCTTCGTCCAGATGACCAGAAGTTCTGGCCACCTCCTCATTTGTAGCGGTCTACACACAATCTACTGGAGAACTGTTCTGATGGTTTGGGCCATAACTGTAAAGAAGTTATAAGTTTGGTTTTTTTACTCAAAGAAGTTTTGCTGGGTATCATTCGATGCTGATTAATATGTAAAAGTTGGTTAAAACATAGTTTTAACAGCTAGGCACACACTGAGCTTAGAATCTGACATTAAGTTGGGAGGCTGAGTGCATATTATCAGATGACAAAAATCAGTCCTCAATGTCACCTTGCTCATATCTCCACACAGTTGACAGCGAACTGATCAGCCTCCCCTACACTTAGGATTGTTCCAACTTCTGGCTGTCTCCAGCTTCTGGTAGATACCACTGCAGCAGTCTCTGCAAAGGACAGTCCTGCACGGCTCTTCACCTATTAATAGACACTTTCTAAACCAAGACAAGGTGTCACTGGTAAGAAACCTCCTTTGGACCATGCAATGGTTTCTGAGAGGGCTCTCAGTGTTTCCCCTCCTTCTGGTATTCATATCCATGTGTAATTCCCTTGCTATAGGCCGGGCCTAGTGATTTCCATCTAACAGTGAGAGTACAGTGAGGTGAGGTTCCAAAGGGCTGAATTCTGTCCCTGGCTCCATCTCTTCTCCCCTCACTCGCTCTTTGTCTCAACATCCTTGCCCTGGGGGGAGCCAGCTGCCTAGCTGCAACTAGCCCTGTCTCTAACAGCCAGTGGAGATTTGAGGCCTGTCAACAAGTCAAGCGAGTGTGCTCAGGGTGAGTCCCCTCCCAAGTCAAGCGTTCAGATGATAGCAGCCCAGTGTCAGGCACCAGTCTAAGCCGCACCCTGATTACTGGCCCAAAGAAACTGCGATCTAATGAAATCTTACTGTTTAAAAAGGTAGAAGTGAGAGTAATTTGTTACATAGCAAGAATACAGCCCACCTTTGCCCTGACCCAGCCTCTGGTGAGAGTCTCTCCTTATATGACGCAAGGCTTCCCACACTCCCAGTAATTAATTATATTTGTCTCACACCTTGTAGAGATGGCTGCCTGCATACCCATCTTCCCCATGAAGGGGTCCAAGAACCATGTCTTGAGCTTTTTGTTTTCAATTCTCACAACTAAAGTTTTACACAGTGTATGTTTGATTAACGCTTGAAAGACTAAGTACTTTCCTTTTAATCTTGGAAAATAACAATCTCTTAAAATGACAACAAATAAAAGTCATGGAATCATTTACAAGGTAAATGAGCATACCTTGAGAAATCATGTGGTGTGAGAGATAAGAGAAGAGGAGGACCCAAATTTTGGGTGAATAGCTTCCCATAAGAGAAAGAATGCCAAGGGAAGGAAACAGTTCACAGTTGAAGATGTGGATATGTCTAAACGGAAGTATCTTTGAGCATGCTCACTAGGCTCGCGGGTGGCAAGCCTGGCACTTTGGAAGAAGTTTTTCGGGAGATAGATTTGGGAGCTAAGGCCATCTATATATATCATATTTGAAACTACAGGAGAGGAGCCAAAAGCCTAATATGTTATGGATTGAAAGACACACTCTGAGTATTTTCATCCTTAGGAAGACAGAGGTGCATATGAGGGGGAGGGCAGAAGTGGACAAAGGTTCTGGCAGGGCTCAAAGAATGAGGCAACCCAGGTGAATGGATGTCGATCTTCACAAGACAGGGCATGAGCGACAATCCAAAGGCAGCATAAGACAAGCTAGTAACTGAAAATCGCGCTCTGTGGCGGTTTGGATGAGAATGCCCCCCCATAGGTTCTTGTTTGAATGCTTGGTCCCCATTTGGTGGACCTAGTTAAGGAAGATTAAGGTAGCCTTGTTGGCAGAAGTGTGTCACTGGGGGCAGCCTTTGAGGTTTCAAAGGACTCATGCCATTCCCAGTTTCGTCCCTAACCCCCATTCCCGGCCTCCTAACTGTGCCTCAAGATGTGAGCACTCAGCTACTGCTCTAGCCCCATGCCTTCAGGCCTGCTGCCATTCTTCCAGCCATGATGGTCATGGAGTCTAATCCTCTGAAACCATAAGCCCCAAATAACTCTCTCTTCTTTAAGTTGCCTTGGTCATGGCCTTTTGCCACAGCAATAGAAAAGTAATTAAGACCTCATCTTTTAATTTAGTAACTGGAAGATCACTGAAGTCTGTAGTTAATTATACATGTCAAAGATGCTGTAGTGGTGTTTTCCATTCCATATGTAAACCTTTTTGTTTGTTTGTTTTAAATTAGGGTCTCACTTTGTAGCTCTGGCTGGCATGGAACTCAGTATGTAGACTGGCAGGTCTTGAATACACAGAGATCCACCTGCCTCTGCCTCCATGGTGTTGGAATTAAAAGCTTATGTCCCCATGCCCGATCCACAATGTAATATCATCACTTTCCCAATGAAAGATGGGGGCTTTCTCATTTCCCCTTAATCCTGGGTGTCTTGTAAGTTCTTTGACTAAGGAAGCAAAGCAGAAGTGGTTAAAATGTGGGAGTCCTGAGGCATATGAACGATGGTGTCATATTCACCCTATTCATTGGCAAACTAGACCTTCTCATGTAAGAAGCCATACTACCCTGAGACCTCTCTGTAGTGAGAAGACTAAGCTGCTTAGAGAGACTGCAGATGGGTCTTTGGCCAACAGACCAGTCTTTGCATCATCATCTTTACTCAGGAGTTAGATGGAAAAGCCTTTTAGATGGTTCTAGCTCACAGTTGTATTGTCACTCTAGACTTCCCAGTCTTCCCAGATGAGGCTCTGGGTCCACCTTCTTGACTTTAAGAGTCCATGAGCAGGATAAGATCGCTGTTCTCTGCCAGTAGCTCCTTACCCTGTGACTTTAGGGAAGGCTGTGTCCATGGTGTGGTCAGGACAGAAGCGCACAGTGGGTTGGGAACATGCAGTAGCTGAGGAAGACGGAGATTAAATGAACAGAGGGAAATGAAGAAAGTCAAAGCGGAGGATGACAAAAGAGGGCTTGGCGGGGGTGGAGGGGTACTTGTTGGGTAGGATACCCTGGAATGGTAGATTAAAAAATATCAGCAGAAACAGAGGTGACACTTAGAACATAACACTTGGGGTGTTGTGCAGGCCAAGAATGGAGGATTTGGCTTGAGGGATTTCCGCTAAGACTAGAAGAAAGTAATGCAAGAGAGAAAGACTGAACAACATAATGGACTTGTGGCCAGGGGAACATGGGCTAAAGGAAGTAGAAGGTCCAAAGTCTAAGGTTTCTTACAGATCAAGGTGCAGGGGTCATGAGAATGAAGCACAAAGTAGCTGAGCAGAAGGGAGAATGAACCACAGAGTGAGATCCCAACTCATGACCAAGACGTTGTGAGCTCAGGGCTGGTGCCTGATCTAGAGTGGAGATGAAGTCCCGGGAGGAAAGAAAGTCCCAGAAGTTCAGGCCAATCCACTGTCAACCCAGGACATAAAATCTCCAGGGATGCCATGGGATCTGAGATGGAGAAGAATGCCACGAGCCATGGCCTTGAGTGGCTGGGAAGAGCAATGGCCAGTGCTCAGGGATCAGGAGAGGTGGGGAGCCTGAGACTCAGAAAAAGGAGTTGAGGGTGAGCAGACAGCAGTGGCGTGGAAGAGGGAACCAGGACTACCCCACCACTGCTTCTGCCTCTAAGAGTCATAGCTCCAGGAAATATTTTTTCCCTTGAAGGGCTGCGGAAGAAATGAAAACTGTTAAGACAAACACGAGAGACCCTTCTGTGAGGACGTAGGGAAAAAGAGTAGTGAAAGAAATGTTCATGGGACAAAGGCAAGGGTTAAGACAGGAGGGGCTCCAGAACAAACAGCAGTAGAGGGACCCAGAGGAGTTAGATCAGCAATGGGAAGAAATGTAAGGAGTGAAATTAATGGTCAAGGGAAGAAGACAAGGGTGAAGATGGGCAGGGACCTTTTTTGCTTTGGAGTCCTTGTTTTAATCAGGGCCTAACTTAAGAATATTTGGAGGCCACATCTTGTGTTAGGGGGCCCACGAGGGTCTCAGTCCCCCATGACTAGGTCCTTTCACTCCAATTTGCCTCTCTTCCCCTAAGTTTCTCCACTAGAGTCTGGAGGTTCCCATACCTGACAGTGGGACCCAAGGCTAGTTGACTGTCTGGCAAGGACACTGTTGGAGAGAGGATTCCACCATTTCAGGGTGATACTTTCCTCCAAGATTCCTTAGACAGCCTGGGCATCTTGAGTCAGGAAGTTACAGAGAGCAATGGCTCTTCCTGTTATGACTTGTGCTATAAATGAGAAAGGAAAATATGAGAGAATTCTTGAACTCTCATGAGAGCAAGACAATAAAAAGACATTTGACCACCCAACTGGAAGCTCATTTTAAATAACTTTCTTCAGCTATTTTAAGACAGAAACAGACAGGCCCCTATTCATAAGCTTGGTAAGTAAGAGCGCCTGGGACATGGCCACATGGAGAGAGGAGTGTGATCCGTCCACGGAGAGATCTACCTGTCACTCGGTAGGACGCCCTACGTTTCCATTTCTCAGTCTCATCCTTTGACTTTCATAGAGTTCACACAAGTCACTGCCGTGGCCAGAGCAATGGACTTTCCTGAGCCGAGCAACAAGCTTCCAGTTGCTTCCGTTCAGGATGCCCATCCCTGTGACTGAATAAATGCTCAAGGAATCTGCCTGGTATGTGAAGAACGGGTTGGGAGAAGGGTGAAGAGAAGAGCTGAGCCGGGGAGTTTTGTCTTCCTATTGAGTTTTTGATGGCTTCAAGGACAGGACACCTGAACAAGGCTGGAGGGATGGCTCGGTGGTTAAAAGCACCAGCTGCTCTTCCAGAGGACCTGGCTTCCATCCCCAGCACCTGCACGGTAGCTCACAACAATCTGTGACTCTTCCCCCAGAGGAGCTGATACCCTCTTCTGGCCTAGGGAAATAGCATGCACACAGTACGCAAACATATGTGAGCAAGGCACTCATACACACAAAATGATGAAATGAATTTTAAAAAGAACACCTGGAAGTCAGAAGATAATTTCAAAGTTCTGAGCCTTATCTTTCCGTGCTCTTGCAGCAGCCTGCTCCTGGTAGAAAGGAACCTTTATTGTCACTGGATGCTAGGTGCCTCAGACTTGCCCAGAGAGAGCCCATAGCCCCATGTCCCCAGATGCCAGCCTGTCCGGTTGCCTGGCACCCTGATGATTTGAAGTGGACAAAGTCTAAAATAACTTTGCCATTTAGAGCAGATAGACCTGACCTCAAACTAGGTCTTTCCCACTTCAACCTATTAGGCACGTCACCTTGGCTTTTTAGACTCTCAGTTTCCAAACTGTATAATGAGATGACAGGGGCCACTGCAATACAGCACTGATGGGAAGATGAATCTCTGAATTGCTCTCTCCTGAACCCCTCCCTCCGCAGGTGCATCCGGGTGAACCCCACGTTTCTGCTCTGCCAGTTGACTCCCTCAGAACTTCTGCTCTGGCGATGCTCAGAGCGCTGCAACACCGTACCTGCTGCCTCCTGTCTGCTGTCTGTGTGCTTCCTGCTGCGTTTTCTCTCTGTTACCATCCTCCTGGCCAAGCTTTGCAACCCTAGCAGCTGCAAGCCTTCCCCGTGGCAGCGGTGAAGCCAGTGTGTGGCTTTTTCCAATGCTAAGCTGACTGGCTTTAGCACAACCGAACTCAACACTGCAGCTGAGCAGGGACCCTCCTCCGCATTCCCAGTCCCTCTTCCAAATTCCCTGACTTTCGGCATTCCAACCCTCCCTGTGGTCTCATTCCTCAGGGTGAGAACTCAGGAACTGCTGCTCCCCAAAGCTGCTATGCTGTTCTTGCTTTGATCTGAACACGTCCTCCTTCAATTGGTTTGTTAAAATCCTAACACTCCTTGGGGTGGCACAACACCTTCAGCACCTGGGAGGTAGAGGCAGGAGAATTTCCGTAAGTTTGAGGCCAGCCTAGGCTACATATCTGGTTCCAGGCTAGGCAGAGCTACTCAGTGAGCCTCTGTCTCGCCGTCTCAAGACAGACAAACAAACCAACAATAGACATTCTGTGGTGTTAGGAGGTGGGGTCTTTGAGAAGTGAGTAGGTCCTGAAAGCACAGTTCTCAGGGATGGGATCATTGTCCTTCAAAGTGAGGCCTTAGATGGTCATCTTGCAGCGTGAGGACACAGCAAGGACGTATGTCTGTGCCAGGTGAGTCCTGACTACACATTGAATCTGAGCCCTTGCGCTTGCTGGGCAAATTCTCTCTCGGGAAGTCCGGCTCCAGCCATGTTACACGCTCAGTCATGTTTATTGTTACAATCCCGTGTGAGTTCCTAGCATCATGTATCCACGCACCCGCGTACTCAGCCGTGTTGTTTACTGTCACCACCTGGCAGGCCCCACAGAAGGCAAGTGATCCAGGCCCCCAGCTCACAGTGTGGATGGAGGAGTCTGGAACGCAGGGGTTGCTCTGGAAATAGCTCCTGGCACCTCCCCTAGGCCACTTTTCTTGCTGACATCACAAGCGTTCTCTAGCAGGCACACTTGCAAGCACTATCGACAGATCTCTTGAAGCAATCATTATGGGAACGTTTGCAACGCTCCCTGAGTTCAGACCCTGAATCAGACACTGTGCTAAGCTTAAGGACACAAGGGCCGGGGAGCTGGCAGGTCCCTGACCTAATGAATCGATGTCTGGTTCACTGACTGGAACTGCATGACCCCTGAGGACTCAGCCTGCGCCGCTGGAGGTGACACCTGCCTCCTGGTGGCACACAGGCCCTTCTGGGTGTCCTTTGCCTCCTTCCTGCTGAGCCTCAGTGGGAGATGGCCGCCCTCTGTGGCTTGCCTTGCCCTGCACGCTCCGAGCTGGTGGCCAGCCACTGTATTTAAATAGCAAGCACCTGCATTTTTAATGTTGACTGGAATTGGAAAAAAGCAGTGATGACCTTTCCAAACCGATATTGGTTTTTCCATGATTGGGCTGCGAGGGCCTCCTTCGATGCTTAAACGGAAAGTTTAAAGTCTTTTCAATATCCTGGAAAGTGCAGACTCATTCTAGGGCGCCTGCAGCGCTGACGCGCTGAAAGCCCCGTCCCGCTCAACACTTTGTTCCCTTTATTAGGCCTCAGCCTAGAGGGCAGACAATGTGAGGACCATAGGCTCTGTGTCCAAAGAGAGGAAGGCAAAGCAGCCAGGAGTGAGGAAACTGGGAGGCTTGGAACCAGAGCCCTTGCCTCAGAACTGCTGCAAATGCCTCACCACCTGAGGACTTGGGCAAGCTGCTCACCTCCCACTCCTCCTCTTTCTCTCGTGTAACACAGGATTAAGACAGCCTACTTCACAAGCGCTGCTGGTGCTCAGTGGACAGCAGCTTTTGTCCTTGTCCCCACAATTACGTTGAAGTGGAGAACCCTGGACTCCTGGGCCAGATCTTTTGTTAAGGGATCCAGTGAGCACACACAGGTAAAGGATACTGAGCTGGTATATGTGCATGCTCGTGTTTGTGTTCGTGTGTGAGTGTGTGAGTGTGTGTGTATGTGTGTGTGTGTGTGTGTTGAACCCAGGGCCTCACACATGTTAAATATGCACTTTCTCACTGAGCTACACACTCAGCCCTACAGCTTGGTTAAAAGCAAGGCTTATTTTCACATTCACTCCATTCTGATGATCACAAATAAAACATGCCGACACAGCCTGTCTGCATACTTCATGGCCTCTACACTTCAGTTCTCTGCTTTTTTGTTTTGCTTTTGGTTTTGGATTCTACCTACTCTAGGGATAGGACTAGAACCCAGGGTCTTCTACATGTTAGGCAAGCACCCTGCTACGGATCTCTGTCCCCCCAGACCTTTCTCTATTTTTACTGTAGTAAAATCCACACCACCGTCCAGCGGGGTAGCCAACAGACGCATGTGGCTGTTTAAATAAAATTAATGAAAGTCACATAAAATTAAAAGCCAGCCCCTTAGTTGCAGTGACTTTACTTCAAGGGTTCTGTGGTCACACATAACTATTGTCCACCACCGATACGGGACATTCTGCTTATTACAGGAAGCACCATTGCAGACCAGTAAGTGAGAGAGAACGAGCTTGCAGGAAGAGGGAGGAGGCGTGGCTTGTGGGCTCTTGTGTCTGCTGAAGCAGATCAGAGCAGTCTCAGTGGTTAAAAATATGACAGATTTCTCCCACTCACACAAGCATGCCTAATGCTTGTACAGGTCATGTTTAGACAGCCATGTTGGTTGGACTTCACAGGGCCATTTCTGACATTTCTAGGAGACGCAGGCTCACACCTTCCTGTTCTGGCTCTTACCATCTTTCTGCTCCCCCTTCAGAAATGACCCCTGAATGTTGGCTGTAGGAGCTGTGTTTTGGAGGTATCAGGAGGGACTGGGCTCCCCTGACAGTTTTCTGTTGAAAGACTACACTTTCCAGTTTCCCCTTTGGACTTCGGAAGTCATTTCTTCCCCTACAAGGGGCCACATCGCATCTTCTTGTGTAGACACTCTGGCCATCTGTTCATGCTGGTGCCTCTTGCTGTGAATACACACGGTCCCACCGAAGATCAGACCAAGCCTCTCTTGATTTCATTTATTGATTCATTCATTGATTCACTCATTCTGCCTTTTGCCTCTCACAGCCTCTAACAACCACAACCCTGCGTTTTGATTGGTTGTGGTTTTCAGTAATGGTCTCTGTCTATTGCAAGAGAAGCTTTCTTAATGAAGGGTGAGGACCACCCTTCCCTGGGGGCAGAAGGACAAATATTTACGGTGTAGCTAGGGGTTGTGCTGGGTTAGTATGTTGTAGTATATACTTAGCATAATCCAAGATTCGTGATTTCATTGGCCCTGGATAAGAGGGAAGCGAACACCACCTGATTATTGAATACAAAATTGTCAGCCCTGAAAACGTACATATGAAGGGCATTATACAGACTGAACTGGTTGTATTTATGCATTTAGAAAACACACATATACATACATACATATATATATATGTATATATACATACATATATGTAACAACAACTAAAGAAAAACAAGCCATGAACTTGAAAGAGAGCAAAGGGTCGGGTATATGGGAGGTTTTGGAGGGAAAACAGGGAAGGGGAAAACAATGTAATTATATTAAAATCTAAAAGAAAAAAATTTTAAAAATGACAGACTTATTCCCTTATAGTTCTGGTTGTCCAAAGTCCTAAAAATCTTTTCTACCTGATTAAAACCAAGGTACTGGTGTTGTGGGCTGGCTCTCTGTGTGGTTCAGAACTCCACACGGGTAGTCCAGGGTCACGCCCAGTTCAAGAGCCCTGTTTAATCACGTTTGCAAGGTCTCTTTTGTTCTGTTAAGGTGACAGTCACAGATCCCTGGACTTCCTTGAAGGTAGGTGTTGTGGGCCTGATCTGTTCCAGATAAACAGAAGGGTGTGAGGGAAGGTGCCAACAGAAACAGTCCATTCTTCCAAAACATTCCTCAGTCATGCCCACCCTTGCACATGCTAACCCAAGTGTGGAAATCCATCTGAACATTTGTACATGCAGATGGAGGTGGAATTTTCTCTCTCTCTCTCTCTCTCTCTCTCTCTCTCTCTCTCTGAAAGAGGCAGTCTGAAGAAAAATTTTAATTTAACTTGTCGTGATGAACGTTACCATTTAAAACTCAGGTGTGAGTGCCTCATCTCTTCATGATAGACAGAGGGCTCTTTGTGACTGATTGAGAAAGCGTCATGTCTTCTGCATCCAAAAGTAGGTCTCACAAATATTTCCAGGCTCCTTTCCCGCTCTACCTGGCCCTGACTCCTTTCTCTTTCTTTCTCTCTCTCTCACACACACACAGCTGTACTGCAGGGCCCGACGAGTGCCTTGTCTGTCCAACCTGGCACCCGCCACTCCTTGCCTCCCAACTTCTGCTGTGCACACTGTGTGGGGTGGCCCTCCTGCCTCTGCCTCCCTAGTGTGGGGATTAAAAGCATTCACCACCACACCTGACTTTATTATTTTTAACACAGGGTCTGACTCTGTTACCTAGGCTGGCTTGGAACTCAGCGATCGATCGTCCTGCCTTTGCCTGTCCAGTGATAGCATTACAGGAAGAGTCATCACACTCGGCTTCAGGTTCTTACATACTTTTTGTGCCAGGTTCTTCTCTGATAGTCTGGGCAGGCCTATGGACCTTCCTTACCCAGAGTGTTTTAGTGTTTGCTATTTTAAACGCAGGAAACAGAAACCAGGAGATCTCAAAAGAAGTCATGTACTGGCTGGTTTTGTGTGTCAACTTGACGCAAGCTAGAGTCATCAGAGAAGGAGCCAAGTTGAGGAAATGCTTCCGTGAGATCCAGATCGAAGACATTTTCTCATTAGTGATCAATGAAGGAAAGCCCAGCCTGTGATGGATGGTGCCACCCCTGGGCCCGTGGTCCTGAGTTCTATAAGAAAGCTGAGCAAGCCATGGGGAGCAAGCCAGCAAACAACCCTCCTCCATTCCACAGCAACGTGGAAGTGTAAGCCAAATAAACTCTTTCCTCCCCACCTTGCTCTTTCATCATGGTGTTGTGCTACAGCAATAGAAACCCTTACTAAGGCAAGTCAATTATATTCAAACAGTGATCAAAATGTGTGGCTCAGGGTATCTGACACGCTGTTTGGGCCTCCAGGCCACACACACATATTATGCACAGACATATGCAGGCAAAACACTGTACCCATAAAACAAAACACATTTAAGAAAGAGATACAATCACAAAAACTTAAACCAAAAAGAGCATTTTTAAAAGATCTGTGACTCACCAGGTGGTGGTGGTGCACGCCTTTAATCCCAGCACTCAAGGGGCAGAGGCAGGTGGATCTCTGTGAGATCAAGGCCAGCCTGGTCTACAGAATGAGTTCCAGGACAGCCAGAGCTACACAGAGAAATGGTGTGTTGAAAAATAAAATAAAATCTGTGACTCAAAGTTGTTTATATGATACTGTCTTGTAGTGAGCAAAATATCTACTATAAAATTTGAAGACTTTATAAACAATAACTATATTTCAAGTTGTCTACAATGCAACGTGATTGGAAATTGCTGTGTTTTCTGCAGACACTGTCTCAGATACTGCCAAATGTGATTGTGATTTGTAGTGCCTTGCTTACAACTGAAGGACTGATTAATTTCATTCTGGGCTGAAGAAATGGCTAGGCTGTTAAAGGCTAGGCTCACAACCAAAAGAAAATGAAAATGCCAAAAGTGTCCTCTCATCCATCCGTCCGTTCGTTCATTCATTCATTCATTCATGTATTTATTGAAACCTACTATCTGCCTGACATTACTACAACACAGGCATCTTTGGCTGCCATTGAATTTTCTTTCTTGCTTTGAATCTGGTGATGAGTTAATTCTCACCATCGGCAATAGTCACTTTCAATAAAGTCACCACAAGCACTGGGTTAGCAGGCCATTCCTGGAGGAAATCAAGGTTAGTGTCTGCTGCAGGATATTTGATCATGTTGTGAACCCAGGGATTGTGAACTGGAAAAAAAAAATGTTGAGATATGGCTCAGACCTAGCACACACACAAGAGCTTTCTGTGAACAAGAGCTAAATGAAGTCTACCACAGGCCAAGAGGCGGAGCAAGCAATCGGTTGACGGAGGGAACATAAGAAAACATAGGAAGAAGGGACATTGGGTTGAAGGGTATTTAATACAGCATGAAGGAGAAGGAGAAGGGGCTTTTTCCTTCTGAGATGTCGGCTGAAAAGGAAGATCGCTGGGTGCTTTCTCTACCTCTCTGAGCTAGCAGGCTTTCACGCCAGCAATCTGGCTCCCAAGTCTTTATTGGTGAAGTATAATAATAATAATAATAATAATAATAATAATAATAATTTCTTAATTATTATTTTTATTTATTTAATCACTTTACAGACTGATCACAGCCCCCTCCCTCCTCTCCTCCCAGTCTCACCCTCACACCCCCCCTCTCCTTCTCAGATAGGGGAAGCCCCCAAGGTGTACCCACCCTCCTTGGCACCTCAAGTCACAGCAGGACTAAGCACATCCTCTCCCACTGAGGCCTGACAAGGCAGCCCAGCTAAGGGAAGAAGATCCAGAGGCTGGCCACAGAGTCAGAGACGGCCCTTACTCCTCCCAGCGTCAGGAGACCCGTATGTCGACCAAGCGGCAAATGTGCTATATATGTGGAGGGGGTCTAAGTCCAGCCCATGAGTACTCTTTGCTTGGTGGTTCGGTCTCTGTGAGCCCCCATGAGCCCAGGTTAGTTTACTCTGTAGGACTTCTTGCGGTGTCCTTAACCTCCTTCCTCCCACACGTCCACAAAACTCCCCAGGGCTGTTTTAACAGGGGAATCGATGACAAAAAGCACAAAAAGGCAACAGCCGAGGCTCTAAACACATCGTGAAGGGGCACACCTTCACAGAATGTTTGCTACACAGCCCCTGCCTCGCCTCTGCTGAGAAGGTACAAACTGAGTGACCCACACTTTTGGCTACCGGGTGTAACGACCTCCATCAGAGCGCTGCGATGATTTGTTTTCAGACTGTAAAAGCACACTTTTAGAAAGTAGGTTAGCTCAGAAACGTAAAGCCCATGAACAACGCCGGCTGTGCAAGGCTTTCCAGTGTCATTGGATGTGGCATAGCAGAGTGCCGACAGCATAGATCCAAGCAGCCTCACGTGGCATGTGTTCTGAAAGACAAAGCAAGCAGGGTTTGTTTGGAAGCTGGGTATTGGTGGAGAAGAGAGAGGGAGTGGCTGAGCGCCTGGTGTAGTGTGTGAGGGCACAGAAGAGCCATTAGTAAGCACCAGGCTTGTACTGCTGACACGGAGACTTCAAAACTAAACACACCGGCCTGTTCCACCCAGAGCTGTCCTTCAAGGTGCTAGGGACTTTCATGACTTTCATTAAACTTGCTGGCCCTAGAGCAGAAAGAGATCTGCTTCGACCTCAAAATGGTCCCCAGTGACCGAAGGTGGGCAAGACCTTCTGGCAATTGTGGAACGCTCCTCTTCTTTCCTAAGATTCCCATTGCCTGCATTGCTTCTAGAAATACTGCCTTCTACTGGGATGCCGGCATTTGTTAACTTAGACCACCCCTGATTTGGCAGAGGACGATTGGCGTTCACACTGGAACAATACACAAAAGGAAAGTTACCCAAGAGGTCCCTTACTCCTCCCTGACCACAGAACCTGCAACCCACAGCTTTCCACGGGATGATTTGATGGCTATTGGCTGGAGCTTTTGGGCTCGACCCCAAAGCAAGTGGCCAAGTTAATGCTTTACTTGAGGAAGGAAGTAGGGGCTAGTGGGTTCAGGGGGGGGGATAGAGTTCACTTATAATGACACCTGGAGGAAAAGAAGCAAATCCAGGGTGGAGAGAGAGCTAGGGTGGGGAGGGATGCCCAGTAGGAACCCTCTGTGTGAAAGGGCTTCATCTAAGCCCACGTCTTAAGCTGTTCCGGTTTTTGACAGTTCTGACATTCTTCTGAAAGATGTCCTTGATGGTTGACAGCTGTGAGAACTAAGAAGCTGGTGATCACCGGAAGAAGCATCTCTTTCCTAGGTCCTGTGGGCGTGGCCTCATTCTGTAACGTTACTGTGCCTTGGGGTCTGCAAACCTGGCCCAAAGCAAAGTGGGCGGCCCCCCGGGAAGCTCCGAGCAATGCACAAGCTCTCCACAAACTGGCAGGAGACCAGGCGGCAGACCTGTCCGTTGAAAAACCTGCCCCCTAAGAGAGGAAGTAGGCGCCCGGGGTCTGGATGTCAGGGTTCTTGTCACTGCACCCAGCAAGCAGCCCCTTTTGTGAACATGTTGAAAGCAGAGCGGTTTCCCCATTATGTTCAGGGCCAGCAGCCCAGAGCCTGACATGGAGGGTACCCTCATAACTGTTTGGAGAAAGAAAGCACAAGGAACGGGAAAAGAGCTGTCAGAAATACCAAATGACAGCGTTTTAGAGCTTCCAACGCCTTTAAGAACCATGCAAGGCAACCCCCTTGTTTACAGACAGAACGACATAAAACTCCCAATTAGCCAATCGATGTGTCTAATGGACATCGATCGCGTGTCTTGGCAGCTGAAATGACACCCTTCACTCTCAGCAGGTTCGATCCGGGATGTGGGGTAGCCCATACCGCAGGAGTGTACTGTTCCAGCCACACAGAAGAAGTAGATAACTCCACTCATGACGGGCTGGTCAGGCCTGGAGTGGGGAGGCCTCGTGAAGGGGAGGACACCTGTGCTAGCACTGGGCAGCCATGGGGCTCAGAGGCGAAGAAGGAGGAAGTCTTTAATGAGCAGCAGTAAGGCTACCTAGGGAGCTGCTGGTGACCAACGGGGCTTCAGGGATGGAAGGAATCTGGAGGGTTTGGAAGGCAAGTGGGGGCCTTGAAAGCTTCTGAGAAGGAAAATTAAGCAAGCAGGACTAACCTCAAGAAAGATAATGTCATCAGGGAAGAGGTGATAAAGAGGAACGGAGAAATGGAGGGAAAGGAAAGCAGCATCTATGGTCCAGGCAGATAGTGGGAGCCTGACCATGGGCACAGAGGGTGGGGATGGAGAGTGGGTGGGTGCCTTAGAGACATCCTTATTTGGTACTGCCAGGCCTAAGAGGCACATCACCCCACATTCCCATCTACCCTTCCTCCCGCATAGGGCGGTGGTGGGTGAGGAATGGAAGGAGGTGTTAGATGTTCATCTGAAGTTTCAAGTCTGGATGATCAAACGGATGTTGACATCACTCATTGAGAACATCAGCAAGGCAAGATGAGGGCTTCTCTTTCTTTTCTTTCTTTTTTTTTTTTTTTTTGGATTGAGGTTCTGAGCATTCTCACAGGACAGCAGGAAGAGGCCGAGGGGCAGGCTGCCCAAAAGGCCAGAAGAGTGGGCTGGGAATCTTCAGGATGTAGGAGATTAAGGAAGCCATGAAGTTGGACAGTCAGCCTTCAGATCAGACAGTCACTCACACCCCATAACCAGAATCCAGCAGCTAGGAAACAAGCCGCCCAAATGGCCAGGAATGTGTCTGAAATAGTCAAGGGTAGGAATGAAAGAGGAGTGACAGCTGGAAATGCTAAGTAACAAATTAGCCACAGAGGCATTCCTCCTGGAGGAAGATCTTGAAGACAAGAGAAGGGCAAAGGTGGGAACAGAGGAAGGAGGGGGCTGGGAGAGAGCAGTGTGTGCTATACTTTCAGAGACAGGGCACTTGGCCAGGGGACAACCTCCCCAAGGTGCTTACTGATTTGAAACTGGTTTTGAGTACTCTGAAAGGAGCCTATCTGGTAAGCTGGATGGTGACACACCTTCTGCCCTTTGTCTCTGGGATATTTCTATCCTACACACTAATCATTCTCCACTTTCAAGGGTTTAAATAAGTTATTTGACTTTGACAGACCGATAGATATGTCTGGCCCCAGTAGGGAGCCAAAGGAAGCTCAGGCCTAGACTCTGATTCTTGGGTGGGAGCATGGCTTGCTCTCTGCTTCGAGAGCCTGTCTTTGGAGAAGCTGAAAAAGAGAAAGACCCACTGAGAGAGCAGGGATGGGAGAAGAGTGAGGTGACCTGGGCACAGGGGCAAGGTAGCTTCCAGCAGCACTGAATGTGGCTTTATAACACTGGTAGGTGACCTCTATCCAGGGTAAAGCTTTCTCCCTGCTCATCTGGTTGAGGGATGCCATTGAGAGGAAGAACTCCAAAACCTCAACTGACAAACCCAGGCTTGCCTGGATTTGTCGGGAGAACTGAATGAGATAACGACCATCGTCACCACCAGTCTTAGTAAGGGTTTCCATTGCTGTGAGGAAACAGCATGACCACGTCTACTATTATCAAGGAAAACATTTCACTGAGGTTGACTTACAGTTCAGAGGTTGTCAAGGCAGGAAACATGGGGCCATTCGGGCAGATGTGATGCTGGAGAAGAAGCTGAGAGTTCTATATCTTCAAAAAAAACCTGTCACACTGGCTGTGGCTTGAGCATATGAGACCTCAGAGCTCACCCCCCAGTGACCACTTCCTCCTACAAGGCCATACTTCCTAATACTGCCACTCTCTGTGGGCCTATAGGGGCCATTATCTTTCATACCACCTGGCTAGAGTTGGGCATCATGGTCAATTTGATCATTATGAGCTAAGTCTTACTCTAGCCTGCATCTTATAATGTAAGAAATGAGACAGCAGGAAGACCCAGGAGGAAAGGATTTCGTTTGACCAACGTCATGCAGCCAGCAATGAAATTGCTTCCTAACTCCAAGTTTAACCTCCAGGTTGACATTCTAAGCACACACCAAGTTTGTGACCAGACAGGCTAGGCTAGGAACTGCCGCTACAACCGAAGCCAAGGGAACCATGCAAAGTTCATTCCTTATGCATGCTACATGTCCAGCTCAGGTGGCAAAGTCTGGCCCTTGAGGTGACAGGGTGAAGGGCCACTGAGGTGAGGAGGGGTGGCAGGGGGAGGCTGAGAAAGAATTCCGCTGGCTGACATGCTGCACTTTAGTCTTTTCCTTTGCATCTGGGAAGTAAAACTTGACCTTTGTCTGAAGGTACAAATAACTATTCCTTAACACCCCTAATGACTGCACACAGACGCTCAGCAAGTGCCGGCTGAGTGCAATAACCAGTTTGGACCAAATAGAGTGAACTGGGTCTCACCCAGCTCCATTTACAAGCTTTTGGAGAGTTGTAAGCATAAGCGATATCCATCTGCCGGAAACCCTGAGAGACTCCGCATTGCTAATTCTGCACGTCAGGTTTTTCTCTGTGAGGTCTGCTGGTTGCCAAGAAACCACAAAAGGTTCTGGTTATAGGACTGAAGGCATTCCTGAAAACACGGAATGACTTGTCTTCCGACCACAGTCATCCACCCGAGGCCACCCTTTTACGGCGGTTTCTCATTTTTATCCTCCTTGTGGGTTTTCTTGCTTAGTCCTTCCATGAGGTTGTGTGAAGCACACACAGAAATAGGACAGACCTGCATGGTGGGAAATTCTCTTTAGGCCATTTGCATGTAGACATCTCAGTGGCACCAATTATACCCCCAAGGTATTCAGTCATCGCCACAACACCTATTTCCCAAATGTTCCACAACCTGAATCAAAACTGTGTCTGTTAAGCAGTAACTCCTCACAGGTGTGTCCGTTTTCACCCTCGTTCCAAAGGCTTAAGCACTTAGCCAACAGCTGCATGGAAGCGAGTGACTTGGCGGGCACGGGGGGGGGGGGGGGTGGAGAGATGACTCAGTGGCTCAGAAGGTGTACTGCTTTTGCAGAGGACCCGAGCGTGCGTGTTGGGCAGCTCACAGACACCTGTGACTGCAGCTGCAGGGGACCCGTTTGCTCTGGCCTCTGGGGACACCTGCATTTATGTGCGCAGACTGCCCCCCCCCACGTATATACAATTAAAAGTAAAAACAAAGCAAAAACCTCAAAAAAAAATGAATGAGTCACAGGCAGGTTTTGTGACTTTGAAACCTATTGTTTTCTTGCTGTCTGGGACCTCTGTATAGGAGCTTTATTTTGGATACAATACACCATCCGGATAAAAGGAAAAAAAAAGAGAAGCCATGTGATTATCTTAATGATTGCAGTAACAGTATTAGATAAGATTCGACATCCTTTCATCACTAAAATGTGAATAGATTAGATACAGGAAGAAAATACTTCACCAGTGCGGTAACTTATGTCTGTAATTCTAGTACTAATTACGATGAGGCAGGAGGATGGTGAGTTTGAGGCCATCTTGATCTATATAGTGAGTTTTAGGCCAACCTGGGCTAACTCTTGACACCTATCTCAAAAAAACAAAAATATTTAAAAAAAAAAAAAAAAGAAAGGATAAATCTGACATGATAGAAGCCATTATGTGACAAGCCAACAGCTAACATGCTGAACAAGGAAGGGCTGGAATCCCTCCACCGCTTTTATTAAACCGTGTTCAAGAAGTCCCAGACAGAGCAATCAGGCAAAAGAAAGAAAGGACGTTGACACTGGAAACCAGAAAGTTGCCACTCTACAGATCACATGATGTGGGGATCCCTGCAGACCCTGTGGCCTTCAGAGTAACGATCCGTGTGAGGCAAGAAGTAAAGCCTGTTCAGCATGACTTTGCCGGTGTTGGTTCAAACTTCTGACTGCCAGGCAATTTATTTCAGACATAGTTAAATACAGTACCGCTTTAAAAAAACGTCTCCTGGTGACGGGTCTCACAATAAAGCTTAAAGCATGACAATATCAAAACCTTCTCAAAGCAAGCATAGGAAGGGGTTCTACAGCTTAAGGGGGGATCTGGGGTGGTCTAGGTCGTCACAGACATCAGCTACGAGCACAAGTGGCATCTTCCCTACAGATGGGTTCTAGCGACTAAAAGGCAATGCTCAAGATAAAGGTGTAGGGGGAAAGAGACTAGGATAAACAACAGTCTGGGGGGATTTCAGGAGCTGCCTGGCCCTACAGATAGTGAGGATCACCAGGCTATCAACTGCAGCCACTCCCAGCTTTCCCGGAGGAAAACAGGTATGCCTGTCCTCTGTTGAGGAGACAGCCTTTCGTGTTCAGTGTTCCTGGTTTCCCTAGTGCAGTGGCTCTCAACCTGTGGATTTCGACCCCCAAAGAGGCTGCACATCAGATATCATGCCTATCATCACGAATCGTGCATTTTGATCATAACAAGAGCAGAATTACAGTTATGAAGCAGCAATGAAGTAACCGCATGGCTTGGAGGTCACCGCAACATGAGAAACTGTATTAAGGGGTAGTAGCATTAGGAAGGTTGAGAACCACTGCCCCAGTGTTTATCTGTGAGAACAAGGACCTCGTGCCCCCTACGACATGATCTCGTCCAAAGAAGAACCGGAGAGACTCCATTAAAGCACTATTATTAGAACAAAGTCAGCAAAGCTGTGAACTACAAAACCAGCATGCTGTCAAATGCCAATAGTGTGTCACCTGAAACAGAAGCCAATGTTAGCTACAGTAACTACAAAATACGTAAGAATGATGAAAGAGATAGAAGTTTCTGTAGTGAAAGCTGAGTTGTAAAGAACACATCACATGCAAATGGAAAAAAACACAACATATGTCCTCAGGTTACAATAACCAACACTGCTAGGATGTTAATACAACCAGAACATGTTAACACAATCTACAGATTGTGTAACCTATCAAAATACTAATGACATCATTTCACACAGACACACACACACAAGTATATATGAAACCTCAAAGACATAAACAAAAAAAACTCAAATCTGGAATTTTCTGGGAGAGGAAACCTCAACGGATAAATTGCCTCTGTTAGATCTGCCTGTCTGGCAGTGGTTCTCAACCTTCCTAATGTTGTGCTGACACCCAACCATATTTTTTTCAAGGGTTTCTCTGCCATGGCTCTCCTAGACTCATTTTTGTAGACCAGGCTGGCCTCGAACTCACAGCGATCTGCCTGCCTCTGTCTCCCTAAATACTGGGATTACAGGCGTGTGCCACCACACCCAGCATACAATTATTTTTGATGATATTTCATAACCATAATTTTGCTACTGTTATAAATCATAATGTAAACAACTGTGTTTTCTGATGGTCTCAGGCCACCGCTGTGAAAGAGTCATGACCCTCAAGTTGAGAACAGATGCTGTAGGGCTATTTCTTAGTTAGAGATTGATGTGGGAGGGTCCAGACCATTGTGGGTGGTGCCCTTCTTGGGTTCGTGGTCCTGGGTGCTGTTCTAGAAAAGCGGGCTGAGTAGATCGTGTGGAAGAAGCCAGTAAGCAGCATTCCTCAACAGCCTCTATACTTCAGTTCCTGCCTCCAGGTTCCTGCTCTGAATTCTTCCCTTAGGCTCCCTCAGTGGACTGTGATTCAGGATTCGTAAGCCAAAATAAACCCTTTCCTCCCCTGATGGTCCTACAAAATCTCAATCGTTCACTTTTACCGATAAAGACTTTGGAGCCAGATGTTGAGGTGAAAGCCTGCTGGCTCAGAGAGGCAGAGAAGGCACCCAGCTCACCTTTATCCTCAGCCCACATCCCAGAAGGCATGCCTCCTTTCAAACAAGACCCTCAAACGGAATGTCCCTCCCTTCTATTTCCTGTGTGTTTCTGTCTGTCCTCCTGACTCCCTCTTACTCTCCTTTTTTTTCTTAATAATCTTACATTTACTTTCTGCCAACTGGTTGCTTGCTCTGCCTCTTGACCCAAGGTTGACTTTATTTAATCCTGTTCACAGTATTTACAAAGAAAGCTCTTGGATTAAAGGTGTGTGTAAGGCTGAGCTACACCACAACTAGAAACAGGTTTTGCTGCTGTTGTTGCTTTGGTCTTATTTTTTATTTTTATTTATTATTATTTTTTTTTTGAGACAGGGCTTCTCTTTGTAGCCTTGGCTGGCTTTGAACTCACAGAGAAACACCTGCCTCTGCCTCTCAAAGTGTTGAGATTACAGGCATGCACCTTTTGGGGCATTTTAGAAGTTTATTTGTTTTTTTATTATCTGTGTATGTGTGAGTGCCTGTATGTATGTATGTCTGTGTACCACATGTATGTCTGGTGCCCACAGAGGACAGAAGGAGGAACCATTGGATCCACTGGCGCCATAGTCAATCAGCTGCCTAATGTGGGTGATCAGAATTGAACCCAGGTCCTCTGGCAGGCGCTCTAAACCAATGAGCCATCTCTCCAGACCCAAACACAAAAGTATATATAATATTTTCACAATTAATTAAACACTGGGTCTTAAATATCACAGAGAAACATCAGTCCATGGGTTTAATTTAGTTATCATCTCTGTACTTTATCATTATTAACTTTATTAAGTAATAAAAATCACTTCCTTAACTGCAGGGAGCCAATATACCATTTGAGGCTGTTAAAGGTATGTCAGCCTGTAACTGGTTCAGAATCAATTACAGGTTCTTCCTGAAACTCAGTACTTCCAGAGTGATGCCACCTGAGGCTCAGATTCACCTCCCTACCTACTCTCTCTTTCATTCATGGTGAATAGTTGGGTTGGCCATAGAGTTTTTTGAGGATAATTTTTCTGGAAATTTAACTCTGCACTGACAGTTTTTTTGGCATGCCTCATAAATACATCATTCGCTGCTCTCTGACCTTAGGCTCAATGATACAAGTAGAGTGGACCTGAAGAGACAGGGAAAAAAACAGGGCTGGAGGACAGCTTGGCAGTAGAGTATCCACCTACTATACCTGAGGTCTCAGGTTCCGCCTCAGGTACCGACGGAATGGAAACCTGTGCTAAGCGAATGCACAGAAGCGCACAGAAGCAACCGCACTGTGCAGACAAAATAAGCATTAGATAAGACATTATAATTACAAACCAATAGCAGCACTTTGTTTTGTTTGTTTTGTTTTTTGTTTTGTTTTGTTTTGTTTTTACTGATAGAAGGAATACTAGGAAAACATAATAATTACTCATACAGTTACCTACTCACACCATTAAATTCATGTCTGGTAAGAGCTCTCTGCTTTAAAAATTGTACCTTTGGGAGGCTAGAGAGATGGCTCAGTGCTCAAGAGCGCCTGCTGTTCTTCCAAGGACTTAGGGTCAGTTCCAAGGGCCCGTACGATAGGTCACAAGGGTGTGTAAGTCCTGGTCTGGGAGATAGGAAGATAGGAGACGTAAATAACACTACTAAAGAGCTTGGCAAACGTATCGAAGACCCATCTGGTGATAACAGATTGTATACTAAGTATGTGTGGAAAATTTTTTTTACTACAGACCATAAAACAATACGTTAGCATTTATTTATTTATTTATTTATTTATTTATTTATTTATTTATTTATTCACAACATCCCACAGTACACACGTAGCGGTCAGAGGACCATTCGTGGGAGTCAGTTCTCTCCTCCCACCACGTGGGTCCCAGCAACGACTCTCAGGCCATCAGGGTTGGTGGCCAGTGACTTATTCACTAAGCCATCCGTTCCAGTCAACCTGCCAAAACCATCAATTCACAAGGAATCTAATCATTCAAAGAAGGTTTGTGACCACAGTGAAACATTTTAGAAATCAAAATCAGAAATCTGGAGAGTCACTAAACACTAGGAAGTACGGCAGAGGCTTGTGACTAGCTCTGGCTGAAGAGATGGTGAGAGGAACATCTAAGCCTTGAACCAAATGAGAAGGAGGCCATAATGAACCAAAATGTCCATCCCACGTTCCTGCCTGGAGCCTGGGAGGAAGGTCTCACATAGATGTTGGTTGTAAAGGAAAAAATGTCACTCAAGGTGAGTCCCAAACATAGTCCATTAAGAAAAAAAAAAGTAAAGATTAAGACTGGGGAGAAATTAATACAACAAAAAACAAGTGATAACCAGGAAAAGTAATGAAAGCAAAAGCTGATCCTTTGCTATAATTTATCATTTATAAACCTTTGGCCATGTTGAAAAAAAAAATAGAAAAGACCTATAGTAATAGAAACAGAGGTGAAGTAAAAGACCCTACAAAATTTAACAGGATTTTAAGAAATTTTATTATTGTTGTTGTTGTCATTGTTGTTGTCCTTTGGGGTTTTTTGAGTCAAGGTTTCCCTGTGTAACCCTTGGCTGTCCTAGAACTTACTCTGTAGACCAGGCTGGCCTCAAACTCAGCAATCTGCCTGCCTCTGCTTCCTGAGTGCTGGGATTAAAAGCATGTGCCACCATTACCAGGCATAAGAAAATATTATTAAAGGGTCTTTAAATAAAAATGTCTCATTATGCACATACATCTGGGTGACCTCAGAGACCAAAAGGTGTCAGACCCTCTACAGCTGTAGTTAAAGGTAGTTGTGACCCACTCAGTGTGGGTGCTGTCCTCTGGAAGAACAGCAACTAGTTTTAACTGCTGAGCTAGCTCTCCAGCCCAAATTTAAAATCTTCTATCAACAAACTAGACAGAGTACATGAACTGGTCAGAATCCAAGAAAGAGATACAAGTAGTAAATTCAAGAAATTTAGAAAAGTAAAATGTATAGCTGAGAGAAAAACCCAAACAAATTATTATAAACACGCTCAAAAGGATTGATAATAAATATAAGTGACCAAACAAAATTATTAAAAGAAAACCTTCCAATTAAATTCAAGAACATTAAGTCTAATTCTATGTTGCTCATAGGAATATACAGGATCATGACAACAAATACTGATCATAGAGGGTGGAGAAAAGACACAATGGAAATATCCCAATGAAAATCAAACTGGTATGCAAAGATTACATCAGATAAGGACTTAAGGAGCAAAGTTGATACTGCTGAGGGGGTTGACATGCTTTGAATATGTCCTCTCAAAAATCTGGGTGTTTCCCAAGTGACAGGATGAAGGGGCAAGCCTTTAAGAGACAGTTGGGCTGTGAGGACTCCTCTCTCATGGGTAAAATTCTATTTTTTTTGGGGGGGGGGTTGCTCTGAGACAGGGTTTTTCTGTGTAGCCTTGGCTGTCCTGGACTCACTTTGTAGGTCAGGCTGGCCTCAAACCCACAGCACTCTACCACCCTCTGCATCTCTGAGTGCTAGGATTATACTCCTAGCACCATATGTGCCATATGCATGAGTTTCTCAAGAGACTCTCTGCTACATCCATCCAGCTTGCTCTTCCATCTTCCATCTTGTGAGGGTGCAGCTAGAAGGTTCATGTCAGTACCTGTTGACACCTTAGTCGTGGACCGCCCCAGCCTCCAGGCTGTGTTGAGTAAATTTCTGCTCTGTGATAATTACTCAGTGTATAGTAGTTTTGTTTGTTTGTTTTGAGAAAGGATTTCTCTGTGTTGCATTGGCTGTCCTGGACTCGCTTTGTAGACCAGGCTGGCCTTGAACTCACAGTGATCCTCATGCCTCTCCCTGTGCTGGGATTAAAGGCATGTGCCGCCAAGCCTGGCCCATAGTGGTTTTTGTAACTCACAAAGTACACTGAGGTAAGAATGAACTTAAGAACAGTCTACCACAGAGATGTAGTAGTCCCTTCACACTGCTAACAAAATACTTTAGACTGGCTGATTCTTCTTTCTCACAGTCCTCAAGTCTGGGATGTCCAAGATCATGACAGCGACAGGGTTGGTGAGTGGCCAGGGTCATTGCTGGTGGAAGGTACTTCCCAGTGTTCTCAACAGAAGAAAGGCAGAACAGAGCACCAAGCCCTCACAGGCCAGGGAACACAGAGGCACAGTACACCGATGCGTGAAGCTCAGCCCTGCTGACTCTGCGCTTTCCTGGAGAACCTCTCCTCTCAACACCAAAATCTTGCATGTTAAGTTTCAGCAAATGTGGTTTGGAGAGACACATGTCAGCAACGGAAGAAATCCTACACTTCCTCTAGATTCTGAACATACTTAAAATTATTTTCTTCTGACAATTCTGAAACTTCGTCCATTAAGTTAAGGTTTTCACATATTGAGTACTTAGGCATTTGAATTCTAAGAGGTACTGAATGAGATTTAAAAAAAAAAAATCATTAATACCGCTAACTGAAAAGTACGTTGCAATGCCACCTCCAGCAAGCATTCTCTGCAGTCAGAGGCATGCTCTCCCTAAGATGTGTTTGCAGAATCTATGTTGTTTCACTTTTGTATCTGTGTATATCTAAACACACACCAGACCACCTTAATGAGTGAAAATTTGTACATCGATTAATTGACAAGGGCAAAAGTCAAGAGCATGTTTTAAGCATTTTTTTTTTTATTTATCAGACAGTTATGAAACATATTGAGGTTTATGAAATATATTCAGGCTGACTTCAGGAGTAGATTCGTTTTGAGCCAGGAATACCTTATCTGAGAGAAAGAGCTAATACTCAGAAGTAATGTATGTGAAATGAACAAGGTAGTCAGCTTAATCTGAGAGAATATAGATGTAAAAAAAAACTGGTGTTGAGAGATTATATGACCCTGGTGAATAAAACTGTAACAACTCCACACTGATATAAATAAATGTATTGACACATTTTTGTGACAGAATTGCCAACCAACAAATGTGGGAGCGCATGGTACAGTTAAACAGTAACGATTTGACAAGTATCACACCAATAGTCAGTTCAAGTGAGAGTTGCCAATGAAGCCAGGCAATGTGGTGTGCGCCTGTTATCCTGGCACTCGGCAGGATTTAGTAGGAAGATTGGGGATTTCGTACCAGCCTGGGCTAGGCAGTGCAATCTAGGCCAGCTTGAGTTACATCATGAGATCCTGTCTCAAAACCCAAAGGAAAAAAAGCAACCCATAATAACAACAGGAGAATTGTCTACGGGCGCTCAGATGTGGCCAGCACGATGGCTCCGTGGGTGAAAGCTCTTGCCTCCATGCCTGATGCGCTGAGCTTGGCCCCAGAGCCCACAGTGTTATTTTTGTAACCTGCACAGTGGAAGGGAGGAGGTGACTCCGACAGGCTGTCCTCTGATCTCCCCACGCAGTCTGTGATGCACTGTCCCATAAATAAATAAATGTAAAAACAAAACAGGATGCTAATCACGAAGCAAGAAGCAGTGACTCTGGAGGGGGGAAACCTGGAGGATGCTGGTTTACCCCGGCGATTGAAAGTGGTATCCCAGCAACACAAGAGAGTGGAGTACCAGACGGGCACAGCACCACTCCCTGGCGATTCTGCCGAAGACACAAAATTTAAATCTAATCACGAGGAGACATCAGATAAACCTGAGCCGGAGGACATGTTCTAAAATACTTGGCCTGTAGTCCATAAACATCAAGGCCCCCAAGGGACTAGGAAGGAGATTAAAGAGGACTGACAAACGCAACATGGGATCCTGGCTCAGGCCCTATAATGTCACGCCACTGCGATGCAGGGTGTGACTCAGTAACTGACAAGCCGGTGGTATCTGTAGATTAGGCGATGCTCTTTGCTGTCTGAATTTGACAATTGCGTGGTGGTTATGTTAAGAGACTGTCTTTCTTAGAAATCCTACACTACCAGGCTGGGAAAGAAAGGGCGTCTTGTCTCTAACTTACTCTCATAGACACGAGAACGAATGTGACAGGAGTTAAGTGTCTGGGGAGTTTGAATGAAGAAGTTCCATAAATTCTTGATATAGTCCTTTAACAAAATCATGCTTGAGCGTGACATGTGGGGGCATGCATGTGTTTGTGCGTGTGTGTGTGTGTGTGTGTGTGTGTGTGTGTGTAGGTCAAAGGACAACTTTACTGGAATTGGTTCTCTCCTTCAACCTATGTGGATCTTAGGAATCAAACCTGGGTCTTCCGGCTTGATGGCAGACACCCTTACCATCTCTCTGGCCCATGATGCTATAATTCTTTTTAAAAATTCCTATAATTTTACTATTTTTATATGTTTATAAGTGTTTTGTCTGCATTTTTATCTGTATATCATGTACATGTCTAGTTCCTATGGAGGCCAGAAGAGAGAGACAGATCCCCGGAATTGGAGTTACAGATAGCTGCTAGCTACCATGTTGGACCTGAGTCTTCTGAAAGAACAGCAGCCTGAGCCCTCTTAACCACTGAGCCATTTCTCCAGCCCTGCTGGAACAATTCTTTTTTTTTTTTTTTTTTTTTTTTTTTTGAGGGGTTGGGGAAGAGGGCTTTGAGACAAGGTCTCTTTGTGTAGCCTTTTCTGTCCTGAAACTTGCTTTGCAGATGAGGCTGGCCTCAAACTCACAGACATCCAAGCGCTGGAAAAAAAGGTGTGCACCACCACCGCTGGCCATTGATACAATTTTTAGAACTGTCTGCTAAGGGCGAAGTCATTTTAAAGCAAGAGTTATCAGGAGTGGTGCATTTTCTTTTCTCACCAAGATACTGACTTTTAAAATGTGGGTTTTGGTTGTATTTTTAAAATTTCAAATTATACTTAGTGTGTGTGTGTGTGTGTGTGTGTGTGTGTGTGTGTGTGTGTGTGTATGAGCATTCATGCCATCACATGTGTACAGAGGTCAGAGGAGAACTTGTAGGGGGTCAGAGCCCTCCTTCTGTCACACGAGTCCCAGGGATTGCCAGGAAGTGACTCACTGAGCCGTCTCATCAGCCCTCATCCTCTCTTTCTCTTAATCCCTCTCTCTCCTCTTGAAATCTTGCTACTTTGCATTCAACATATGTCTTCTGTCTCTGTTATGTGGTAGAATCAAGGGACACAGAAGTAAGCAGGAAAAAACTGACCCCCGCCCACGTGAAGTTTACACTTGACTGGGGAGGTGATGATTACATACATGGAACTCGTGTGCTTCCCCAAAGCATCACTCCTGGGCAGACAATGCCACGGCCCTTCCAGAAACGGCCTCCCCGCTTCTTTCTTAGTGTGCGTTCTGTCCCCATAGTGCACCCCACAACCATGGGAAGCCACATAGAGTCCACCCAAAAGGGTCACTCTGTGTATTTTTTTTTTTCTGGGCGGATGGAAATTAAGAGGGAAATGGTGGTGGGCCCCCCCACCCCCTTTTTGATAGCTGAAACACTTTCCATCTTGAAAAGCAACACAGCATGCTGCAGAAGCCGGGTACATTTTCAGACCTCTTGCTCATTACAGAGATACACATCTAAGGAACTTTGGGCCGAGTTCTGGGGCAGCTCTTTTGACATCAGAACAAAAAGGAATTTGTTTCCTAGCTCACAAGGGCAGGTCTGGAAGCTCCATTAATTTAAATAATAATTTCCAATTAATTCCTTAGTCATTTCCTGATTTTTTTTTTTTTTTCCTGAAACAATTTGGCCTCCAAGTGGCAGCCCTTGACGCTGGGGGAAACGGAGAAAGCTATGATTCTAAACTTTTAGTCGTTTATGAAAATGCAAGACCAGAAGCCTGGGCCTGGGTGGAGATGCGTCATTCGCAACAACTGTCTGTTTGGTGGAATCGGTCTGGAATGAGGAGGCCCAGCGCTGCCCCCCCCCCCCCCCCCACCAAAAAGGGAACAATAAGCATCCTAGCGAGACGAGGAATCACACAGGTGCTTCTCCTGGCTGGGGCCCAAGACCTGATAACACAGGGGGGATATCAGTAAGGCCACAGCGGGAATATATCCAAATTCTCGCAATCGCCGCTCCATAGTGAAGGGGTGGAGGGGGAAGAAGTGGAAAGAGGGAAGGTAAGGGTCTTTGTACCCTCAAAACTCTTCCGGGTGCGGCGGTGCCCACACCTCCAGCTTCAACTGCACCCAGGCATGGTTTTCCGTTGCTAGATAAGGTGACCGTACTTTTTTAGAAAATAAGGAAACGCCTCCACCCACGGGCTAATAAAGTAGTCTCTAGTCCATAAAAGGGTTTCCCAGAAAGTTCTCCTGTGAACCGAGCCTCCCTGATAAGCAGGAGCAGATTTAACAGGACGCCAACAGTTCCCCAGCTACCATGCATCAGGCCACGGGGCCTATCAGAGTGCTCACGTGGCCACGTGGGCTTTCTTTTGTTCTTTCTTTCTTTTCTTTTTCCAAGGGTAGGCTGTTTTGTAAATATAAACGCAGATTTATTGGGAGCAGTGCGCAACTGGGAGAGGGAGGGAGGGAGAGAGAGAGGAAAAGCTCGGGCAGAGAGAAAGGGAGGAGACAGAAAAAAAACAGAGAGGAGAGCAGATAGGAGAGCAGAGGAGAGGGAGGGTGGAGAAGGGCAGAAAGAGTTGGGGGAAGGCAAAGGGGCAAAAACCCAAAGTGTGGTATCTTAAGGCTGCTGTATCTCTTGTGGGAGCTTCCCCTCCAGACCAGTTTTCTTCGTGCCCATGTTTCTGGGGTCTCTGAGAGCAATTTAAAAAAAAAAAAAAAAGATTTATTCTGATTATTTCTGTGCGCGCGCGAGCAGAAGAGGGTTGGATCCCCTGAAGCTGGGATTACAGGCGGCTGTGAGCAATGATGTGCGGTGTGGGATCCGGAGTTAGGTTCTTTAAAGCGGTAGCCCTCGCTCTTAGTGAGCCCTCCTGCCCCTAACAGCAACCTTGAAGCTCAGGTAAGGGTGCCTGAGTTGGTGCTAAAGCTGCCCATCTGAGTTAGGTAGGGCATTTCCATGTGGCTCCAATTCACTCTGCTGGGTAGTTTGTTAGATCTCCTGTTGCAGCAAATGCCTCCAGTTTCCGGCACTTTCGGAACTCCTTCAACTCATGGCTGAAAGTGACAGCAGGAAAAACACGTTAGAAGTCTTTGCTGGGTGGAGAAAAATGAGCCTTGGCTGGACCTAGGCCCTGGATAAAGGGAAAAGTCCTTCTGGAAAGTCTCACCATCATCACAGAGGAAAGCAGCCCTTATCTGCTGTGTGTGTGTGTGTGTGTGTGTGTGTGTGTGTGTGTGTGTGTGTGT
>NW_026596109.1:2273240-2282439 GCF_907164565.1 Psammomys obesus
TGTGTGTGTGTGTGTGTGTGTGTGTGTGTGTGTGTGTGTGTGTGTGTGTTTCTAGAAGTTTCTGTTTACTCAAGGAAGCCAGGCAGTTGCTTCTTTTCTCCTTTACTAAAGGAACTGGAATCTGCCATTTTCCAAGAGAGCCACCTCTGAAACAGTAAGGTTTGGTAAGTGAAGTGCTTAACTATCTTCAGAGATGACAATATTCAGAAAGACCCCCCCCGAAGAGAATCTTCTATAAAACTGGTGTTTGCTTCCAGATTTATTCTTTCCTAAGTTCCAGTGTTATAAGTGAATAGTTCATTTATTTGAGGCCCCTACTTCATTCCAGGTCCTGGGTAAAATGTACCTCGTGTGCATTATTTAATGCATTAATCCAATGAAGGAGTTGCTATAAACTTCAAGTCTGGTGACAAACCAGTCAACGTTTTGAGGGGCTCTATAACCTGCCAAGACCACGCGCACACGCCAACACTCAGCTCAGAAGGAATGGAGAAGTCTTGGAGAATTACACTCTAAACTGTGCAGTGGTCTGCATGTGTAGTCGAAGCCCTCGAGGGGCTGAGGGGAAGGGGCCACCTGAGGCCAGAAGTTCAAGACCAGCCTCAGCAACACAGCAAGACCTCATCGCAAAAGATTAAAAAAAAAAAAAAAAAGCCAGGGATATGTCTCAACAAGAACCGCTTAAGATGGGCAAAACCCCAGATTTGATCTCCAGTACCAGAACAAAGGAAAAAAAAAAAAAAAAAAGACAGATGGACAATAAAAATATTTCATAGAAGACTTTTAGTTTACGTAGAAAGTGGTGAGAATTGGATTGACAGCACTTTGCAGTCTACATGAAATATTTTCTATGTAGTCATTAATACAAACATACTGACATTATGAAAATGAGACAAATACTGCTATACTCCTGGTGGAGGAAGCGCCACCACCTACATCCTTGCCAAAATTAAAATTAAAAATAATACAAATAACCTGATTCTCATCAAGCATCTTTATCAGTTACAGAAACTGCAAGAGGCGTGGTGGGGAGGACAGTGTGGTAGGAATTCCACCAGCAAACTCCAGGCTGTGGACAGGCCACAGGAAAGGCCACCTGGTTTCTGCAACAAGTTCATTGCAGAGGATTTTTAAAGGGAGAGGGAGGGGCTAAAGAGGAGAACCCATGAATTGAAGACAACTCGAGAGAAAGAATCAATGTAATGAATGGGTTCTGATTCTAACAAGCACTTAAGACTAGTTTAGGACTGAAGGGAAACAAACAGCAATTACTGAATGGTTGTTTATAAAAATTAAGACATTGTTCATCTTTCTCTTAGGTTAACACTGTTGGGGTTTTTGTTCTCTATATTTTAGGCACACATACTAAAATATTTATAGAGGAAATATGTTATCTGGGATTTGTTCCAAAGTAATTCAGTAATGGGGGAGATGGCTAGGAATGCAGATGCAAAAACCATCCTGGGTTGATGGGAGTTTAGTATATTAGACTTTGTATATATTTGAAAATCTCCACATATAAAAAAAAAGTTAAGGCCTAAATATTATCTATGGTCATACTTTAATTACATGTATTTGTACCATTCAAGGTTAATTTCCCCCAGTTCTGAAAAGCAAATGCTTTCAATATTAAGTCATCTATTGAAATTATTCTTCCCCATTGCACCAACTTTCTTCCCTCTCCCTCCACTCAGCATCATTTGCCTTCCTTCCTGTCAGAGTGTCACCGGCTTTCCTCTATTGATTGAGCCGGTGGGGTAGACAGCTTCCCAAACAGACTCTTGGCTTTTGCTTTTGGAGAGTAGAGCAGCAGGAGGCTGCATCAACGTAGAGCAGAGCTTTGGGACTTCATTCAATATTTTATTCCCTTCGGCGATGGTTTGAGTAGGAACGGCCCCCACAGGCTCATATATGTGAATGCTTGGTCAGAAAGATTAGAAAGTGTGGCCTTGCTGGAGGAAGTGTGTCACTGGGCATGGGCTTTTGGATTTCCAAAGCCCAAGCCAGGCCCAGTCTCTCTCTCTCTCTCTCTCTCTCTCTCTCTCTCTCTCTCTCTCGCTGTTGCTTGTGGATCTGGATGTAGAACTCTCCAGCACTGCTCCAGCACCGTGTCTGCCTGCGTGCCGCCTGCCGTCATGCTCCCTCAACGACAATAATGGACCAAAGCTCTGAAACTGTAAGCCAGCCCCAGTTAAATGTTTCTCTTATTAAGAGTTGCCTTGGTCATGGTCTCTCTTCACAGGCATAGAATACTGGCCAAGGCAACTTCTTACACAAAGTCTTTTCTTTTTTCTTTTTTTAACTCTAACCATAAATTCCATGATGAAAGAATTCCATGGTAAGTGCCATGACGGTTGTGAGGGAAATTAATGCATGAACCTTGAGTGTATTTTTCACTTATAGATGGTTTGATGTCCGTTTTATGTTCCCCCAGGGATTTGAGACTTGCTTTGTTTTCTCCAAACAAAGGTAAGGAGTATCTTTTTGCTGGAATACTTCAAATGACAGTAGGTTCTAAATGAAGTGAAGTCTGATATATGCTACCTACATGGATGACCTGTGAAGAAAAGGCCGGCATAAAATGACCATCTGATTTAGGTGTACTTTCTAGTAAGTTTCACAGAGGCAAAACGGGACAGTGTTACCAGGGCTGAGGTGAGGGAATATGGAGGTTCTTTAATAAATACAGAAATTTGGTTCAGAAGGATAAAAGAAAAGGTTCTGGCAGATGTTGGGATGTCGCTCGGTTGGCAGATGTGGGCCTGGGGTGTGTGTGGCCCATACAAAGGATTGGTTACAGCATCTAAATTTGGTTCGGTGCTGCCTCACTTCTGTTATGCGCTGTCAACCTTATCTCATGCGGACTCTTCCAGGCTCTGCAAAGGTATGCCCTAAGCATTGCAAAATGCTGCAGGGAGTGAGGGGCACAGCAGAGAAGCAGCTTGCTTGAGGTTCTGCCAAATCAAACTCCATACGTCTGACGGCAGAACTCAGGCAGGGTCCCAGGTCTACCTTTGAAGCTTCTGCTGAGGAAAATGCCTGCACAGTGGAATGCTAAAAATAAACAAAGCCTCTGGGAAGAGCTAACAGTTGAGTTTGGAACCTGGGAAAGAACAGTCATTGAGAGCATCGAGCATTACTTTAGAGCTAAGCCTCTCAACGGCCAAGGCCAAGCAAAAAACATGCACCATGGTGCAATGAAACTTGACTGCCCTTTCCTCTCCTACAATCAGGCATGTGCCTGTCCATTTACTCATCGGCAAAAGCCAGGCAATTCTCCGCCCTTCAAAAGACATACTTCAGAGTCTAATGTTCCCATGCCATAGACAGGTAATAAAGCGTATGTGTGTTTCTGGTGTTTCCCCCCCTTCTTTCTTCTCTTCTCCTCTTTCTTTTTTTCCTTCCTTCCTTTCTTCTTTTCTTTCTAACGTAGAAAAAAAGAAAGACTTGTTTTCCCGACCAAACTCTAAGCTAAGTTGTGGATGTGTGTTCTTACAGCGGGTGTCCCATGGGACAATGTCTTCCTAAGCTGGGACATGCCACAGTCCGCATGGCCACTTCTGGAATCAGCCCCCAGCACTGGCAGAGCGTAGAATACTCAGTCTGTAGGAACCGGTGGGTTATAATGACCACAGGTCTCCTGCACAGCCGTAAACTACTGTGCTCTGTCCAACTGCACAAAGGCAGTAGAATTATCATATGTACGACCCCACATGTATAATTGCTCTGTACTGTACCCTCTTTATCCGCAGTGCATCCGCCTTCTTCCTGATGCTGGTGAAGTCTAATGACCATGGGTAGGTGAACAAACTCTAGCCAATGTCCGAATTAAGGGAAACCCGAGCCTCGCTTTGTGATTTCGCCTTGCTTCCCATTTGAAATGTTGGTTTTCCTTTTAAACAAGGCCCTCTGCTTCAGGAGGGTTCTTTGTGTGTGGGGGGGGAAGTATGTTTGTATTTCGAAGTCTTACATTTATCATGAAGGGCGCATTCCGAAAGCATATTTTGCTGTGATAAAGACATTTCTGAGATTAGAAACCTTGTCAAAGTACAGAGGATTAAAAATTCTTCTGTGGGCCTGCTGGAATGTCTCAGCCGGTGAAAGCCCCTCGCACCCTGGATTTGATCTCTAGTATCCTCGGGTCCCTAGTATTCAAGGTGGGGATATATGCTCAAGCTTGTGTGTGCACATGTACACACGCACACACTCACACACAGAGAGACACACTCAAACAAATAAGCTTTACAAGTTTTTGTTTTATTATTATTATTATTATTATTATTATTAATTATTATTTTTTAACCATGGAATTTGGCATGAGAGACACAAAAACACTTACTTACACATAAGTGTCTGTAAGGTCCCTGGAAACTACAAAGCCAACATCCTAAGAAAGGAACGTGACTGTCCTACACAATGGGTTAATGGGTAGAGCTTGCAGAGCCTTCTGTAAAATGATTATCAATATTTAAGATTGATAGACATAATTTTCAATGCCTACATAAAATGAATTAATCGTTCTATTACTATTAATTAGAGATGATTATTAATACGGTGGCAATTATTCCTTAACCTGCTATTTTATAAATAAGAGACACAGAAACCTGTTAGATTTTTAATAAGCCTTAATGGGCTGGGGCTGGGCAGATATTAACCCTCTAAGCTAGCTTGTCTACTTCCCATCCCAAATTCCCATAAACACTTGCGCATGTTCCGCTTGTGCTGCTTCTGCTCCATCAAGCCAGTTCTCAGAGCAGGCTGGTCTTGGCCACGTGCTCCTGGTTAACCCATGGTGACAGGCTCCTTTCTTCCTTCTTCCTCCTCCCTTCTGTAGTCCTTCTGTGACCCCAAAGCCTGGGAACCTCAACACCACCTACCTCTCTCTGCCCAGCGAGGCTATAGGCAACTTTATTAGCCAGTCAGGGATAATTTGGGAGGCAAGGTTCACACATCATTTTGGAGACATAAGAGTTTGCTCTTAGCACAGTAAGGATCTTGGGGGGGGGGAGGCAAGCCATTAACATTTTAATACGTAGTAGCTCCAGATCAGCCCCAACAAGAATATCATCTGTATCCCATTTCTCTGCAGGTATCTTAATGCAACATCTGAAGAGCAAGGGCTTTAGACTGTAAGGATCTCCAAAGGTAAGAATCCCCCATATGGATATGCAGGTGCATGCTCAGGTTGGTGACCCCTCTGTGGGCTATTCTGACTACATGACTCGGGCTGGAACCCAGTATCCAGGCTTTTGTTGTTGTTTATATGCTGCTTGTTCATTTTAAAATCAGACCCTTATGTCTTCATCATCAAGAAAGTTGGCGGAGAACTAAAGGGCTTCTCAGCTCTGCTGTCCTGTAACTGATTCTTTGGGGGGAAGATACTGGTTGGCCAAAGACGGAGCCTGAGGAAGTTATTCTGACAATTATTCCCACACGGGTGGCAACTGTATAAGTTGGGCTCAATCCTTATTTATTTTTAAAAATAGTTGCTTCATAATAAGGAGTTCAAAATGAAAACTGAATACTGACACTCCATCTCTTTAGAACACCTGGAAATCTGAATTCTAGTGTTCAGTATTCATTATTGGTTGTGTTTGTTGTGTTGATTTTTGATGATCAGACCTCAACTCTCTTAATATTCCCCTTCTTTTAAAAAATTTCATGCATGCACAGAGAGGCTGTTCTTTTCAGGACTGTGCATTTTCAGGTTTGTGGGTGGTGATAAAAAGATCAGCCAGTGCAAGCTTTCCTATGACCTTCCAATTGGCCCTGAAGTTTCAGCACGTGGTTGCTTCCCTCCTGGACTATGATTTTTAGGAGGAGATGGAAGGTTTTCAGAGAGCTGAACTGTGGAAAGATGACCTTTCCTCAGCTTGAAGCTACTTCTAAAATCTGAGGGTCTGGACCAAAAGAAGAACATCATGTTTGCAGTCAAGATGACATATACAGTGAGACTCCAGTGGCTCACTGGAGAGAAAGAAAGTGTCTTGAGTATGACAATCTTATCAGAGTTCTATTCTTCATCAGCAGTTAGTAAAGTCTCTCTTGCAGAAGTGTACATGACAGACACTGTTCCTTTTAATTCTGTTTTCAGTGTTTGGCCTGGGACATGAGTTTTCAAGGGACATCGTCTGCGCCAGCTTCATTAAAATAAACAATAAACAATATCTGTAAAAAAAAAAAGTAGTTTCTTTCATTTCTTTTTAAAGATTTATTTTTCTTTATGTGTATGTGTATAAGGCTGCATGGGTTTACGTGCACGTGAGTGCAAGACCAAAGGATGGCCAGAAGAGGGAGTCAGATCCCTCGGCTCTGAAGTAACAAGTGGTTATGAGCTGCCCAGCATAAGTGCTGGGAACTGAACCCCAGTCTTCTGCAACAACAGTATCTCTAACCATCACTCCTCTTTTTTTTTCTCTCTTTAGATGGTGTGTTTCAGCTATATATGTATATATAAATATAAATATATATATATTAAATGATATAAATTGACTATCAGGAATTTGTATTTCCTAGTGGATCTGTATTAAGATCATCAACAGCTGTTGACAGGAGACAAGAAGTACCACTCCCCTCCTGGAGGATGCATACAACATTTCTGAGACATCCTTGCTTCAAGCCCCTCATGCTGAAATTCATTCAAGTCTCTAGATCTAACTGCAAATTTTTAGGCCATACAAGCGACAGGTTAAGTGAAGGAAAAAAAAAAAATAAGAAAATGCAGACTTATGAGAAACCCTTTAGAATTCTGACCTAGTTTTTCTAATACTGTACACTACATTGTTTTTAATTTGGATTCTGATTTGCACTTAAAATACAAAATACAAATATGAAACAATCAGGCAATTTGAATAGAGACTGAACATATAAAGATATTGAAGACCGTTACTTCTGAGAATAATTGGGTGAAGACAGGGTCTTCCTATGCAGCCCAGGCTGGCCTTGAACTTGCTGTGTAGCCCAGGCTTGCTTTGAACATATGTTCTTCCGCCTTAGCCTTCCAAGTGATGGGATTACAGCCATGAACCACCATGCACAGCTGTTAATTTTTTGATGTTCTGTTATGATTATCTTAGTGTTAAAACAGTTCTAATAATTTAAAGATTTCTACATATTTATGGGGAAAATGATGTACTGTTTGGGAGTTGCTTCAAAATAGTCTGAGAAGGCTATAGTGAATGGAAAGAGCCTAGGAGCTGATCATGGTTAAGGTGCATGATAGTCATTACATTGCTCCCTCTTGAATAAATAGGAATTTTCCATAATGCAAAACTTACTTCAAAAATAGCATCAAGGCAGGAATAGTTGACACTGGCCTTTAACCCCAGCACAGGGGAGGCAGTGGCAAGGTCAGCCTGGTCTACAGAGCTAGCCTGTCTTGGAAAAAAAAAAAAAAAAAGGAAAGTAGGATCAATCATTCCTTTTCTTGGAAGCCCTCACCTTGCACGTTCTTGAGAAGGGGACGAGGACACACTGTTCGTGCTTCTGTGGGTTGAGGTAAGCTTGGAGGTGGCAGCATCAGAGAGGCTCAAACCTGAGACAAATGGCTGAGGCACCTATTTACCATATCAAAATGGACCTGGCCTTCAGATTCTCCCAGCATCCCTCAGTCCCTACCTGTTGCTGGGGATGGCTGTCCTGTCCCCTACCCTCAACTCTCCAGCCCAGGGCCTGGGCCTCCCTTTCCCCAGAGGCCCTTCCCTATATAATTCAGACATTTTGATTGCCTGCCCCTTTTTGTACTTTGGCCTCCATGGCTACTGCACCTGGTTCCCTTTCTCCACTCTCCCTTCCTTTCCCCCTCTCCCACATGGCTCAGCTCAGTCAGGTTATGTTCACTCTGGGCCCTCCCAGATGTCCCTGCCTCTACCTATGATCTCCTTTTAGCTCCTCCACCTACCTAGGGGCAGTCATGTCCTTTCCTTTTCATTTATTTTTTTCATTCAGTATGTTGAACTCTTTAAAACTAGTGGACCAAATAAACACTTGAGATCCCCCACAGCCATCATGTGACAACACTGGTCTTTGACAGAATGAGGGGGCCACAGAGAACCACAATGTTAAACTCAGAACACAAAAGTTTTCTTGCTTGTCTTCACTTAAAACCCAGGCTGTCTTTACATTTCGGTCTGAACCCAGAAGATTCTGGGCACTGGGCCAGGATCTCCCTCTCTTCAGAACTGGCTTTTCTTCCTCTTCTTTATAGAATCCAGAAGAGCAGAAAAACCTGGAAGACATTATGCACCTTTGACAGAAATAAAACACAAACGTACCATTTCAATTTCCCATGGACACCAGAGCCAGAGCCTCATTTTATTTTCAGAAACATGGGGGATGTTTGGCTTGATACCCAGACCACCACAACCGAGAAAACATGAGCACATGAGCTTTAAGCAGTGTTCTAACTCCCGGGCTTCCTCCGCCTGAGTTTGTAGTGCCCTGCCCCACAGTGGAATCCCAGGACACACATCCTTCCCTTTTTCACAAAGCCCTGAATTCCTGACAGGTACTAAATGGGTGGGGGGAAATCCTTCCTAGGAAGTAACTTAGAAAAAAAAGACTTGCAATAAAACAAGCATTTCTGAACAGGAAGAATAACAGACCCAAACAGAGGCCCCAGATGGTTCTGTTTGCTGAGCTGTGTGTCTTTATTCTGCACGGTGCTTCCTGAGCTCCGAGGCTCTTCATTAATTTGCATTTGAACCAAACCGGATTTTTATCAAAGAGCCTCGTCCTGGAGTGGGGAAGTAGCAATAATAAAAATAAGAAGCAAGCATTGAGTAAAGTATGCAAACCTTTTTTATTTAAATTTGTTGTTGTTAAGGTGTACTCTCACTACGTAGTCCTGACTGGCCTGAAACTCACTCTATAATATACCAGGTTGGCCTCAAACTCAGTGAGGTCCACCTGCCTTTGCCTCCTAAATTCTGGGATTGACCGTGTGCACGCGAGCCTGGCCACATGTAACCCTCTGGACAACAACTTTCATTAAAGCCCTTGGAAGCAGTGGCTAACTTTCTTCCTTTTCCAACAGATGAAGAACCTGAATCTTAAGAAACAATTATCACCAGACTGTTGACTATTACGATTGTGCCTGTAATTCCCATGATAAACCTTCCTTCCTTCCCTCCTTCCTTCCCTCCTTCCTTCCCTCCTTCCTTCCTTCCTTCCTTCCTTCCTTCCTTCCTTCCTTCCTTCC